>NC_137465.1:46320211-46607711 GCF_964235325.1 Thermobia domestica | reverse complement strand
CGATGAGACTATTCAAAAATTAACCTAACTGATAGTTTCTTTAAGGGTACTAATTAACTTCATGTACAAACAACGTTATTTACAAAGATCTTTATAATACTAATATTGGTAGGATCAGAAGGCAACAAAATTATAACATATAAATACATTGATGATTATCATTTAATACATTAGTAAGCTCTGAAAAATTAAGAAATTCGATATTCATTATTCTTATTCTTTCTATATAATAAGTCGCATCTATTTTATATATCTGTCATAACCTTCATACGTTTACATTAAAATTATGATCTTTTATTCTTAAATATTTATAATATTTGCATGAAATTCAAATAGAACACACACAAAAAAACATGAAAACAAGAATAGCTTAAATACATGTCATAAAGCTTTTAAGTAGTTTCATAGCATGAAATACAAATGTGATTAATATTATATTTTGCAATTATGAGAGAACTTACAAAAAAACATGAAACACAAACATCAAATAAAATACATAATTTTAAGATATATCAATTCGAAGCTCAACGATAAAATGACATAAAATCAAATTCAATGAACTGAGTTACATATCGAAAAGAAAATTTCATTTTTCTCCTTTTAAAGAAGGAATTTTCTCTGTCAATTGGTCTGTATTGGTCTTTATATTAGCTTGCGTCATTACCTCAGAAGGAACTAAAGTTCTGACTAAGTCCAACCACCGTTTTCTACTACTTTCAGTAAGCTGTCATAACTTAATTTCATCAATATTCCGTAATATTTGTTTTTAACGTACATTTTAATAATAAATTGAATGAAGAACACATTAACCATAGACGTAAGCAAAGGTCAATCTAATACAAATCCGTCGGGCGCCTATTTAATAGTGCAAGTTATACGTTCAAAGGGCGCATTTAAGCAACATTGTATAGCACAATCTATAGTACTTCTTTGTTTTTCACAGAATGTTGCCATATTTTGATTCCTATTTACAAAATTCCTGCCATCTGCAAACCGATTTTGTGAAAATCGGCGATGATTATTGTTCCTACTGAAATTTCTGTTGCTGTTTCTAAAATTCCTAGTTCCATTTCTGTGATTAGGTTGCGTTCGACTTCCGGTACCATTATAGCTATTCATTCTATCATTAAAACAAGGCACATTAGAATGATTTCCAGGTTGTACATTTATATTACGAACAGAAGCATATTGTATCTGATTACGTCTAGAATTACCCTGACCTCTATCCTGTATTCTATTGTTATTCTGTATTGCTGACTGACTTTCATAATTTTGAACAAGCATAATTAGGTGATTAAAGTTGATGCATTGCGCCGTCATTAACAGTTGTTGTAATCGGAATGGCAATAAGATCCTAATGGAAGCTATGATACGGGATTCCGGATGATTTGGATTTAATAATCTTAACTCGTTACATGTAGATACTACAAATTCCGTAATACTTCTGTGTAATTTTGGATTGAAATGTTTTGTTCGCAAGACGGCATCTCTATTCGCTATCATAAAATCATTCTCATAATTCGATAGTAGAGCATTCTTGAAATCAGAATATGTACGAAGACTACTCCTGATAGCTTTGAACCATGTTAAACAGGGTGGTAATAATATATGTGGCAATAATTTTAAAAATTGAGACTCATCTACACTCATCAGTTCACATTCGTTCTCAAATTTTTCAAGAAATCCCCTAGCGGGTATATCTTCCGGTACACCACTAAATTTAGTAAGCGACTTAACTTCGCTGAATCGTAAAGATTTACCTGTATTAATCTTCATACACATGTTGGAATTGTGTTTCCGCCGGGATGATTGCCTCACTCTTCTTTCTCTATCAGTACTCTCTTCTTCACAGCTGAAAGATTCATTAACTTCCAAAATTGTTCTGGGATGTCGAGTAGGTTCACAACCGGTAGATGTAGGATGTACCACATTCATGTATCCATCATGCTGCAATGCACTTTCGGGAACACTTTTCTCTTTGATAAAGTTAACCTCATCCTGCAATAGTTTAATGTGATTAGCATGAGCATTTATCGTTGACTCTATGCCATCTACAGAATCTTGAACTTCCGTGAATCTTTGTGTTACCCTTTCCATTTTTTCGTCGTACTGTTCAAATTCGACTACTATATGTTGGTTCATTTGACTCAGTTGACGCTGAATAAGGTCCCATCTGCTTTCATTACATTGTTCTAATCTCCCTAGCTTTTCATCGAAATCCTTAGTTTGCTGGTTTCTCTTCTGGTCTAATTTTTCATCAAAATGTTGGGCTTGCTTCCTAATTTGTTCCGATTGGTTCCTAATTTGCTGAACTATTTCATCACTTTTTCGAACTTGTTCCTTAATTTGCTCAGATTGGTTCCTAATTTGCTGAGCTAAGTCTCTTAAGATGTCAGTTAAATTTTCATTAGAATTCATTTCTGGATTCATACTCTGATCACCATTTATGTCTCTATCCGTTGCACTCATTGTAATATTTCGGTGTATCACTTTACCGCTTCTCAAAATGGTAACACTAATGTCACGTTGAATGTTAGCCGTTTTTACTATCCTTCGAAACGACACTTTTATATATCCCGGTGTTGAGGCACCACTAAAATATTACTACGTTTGCTTTTTACGTAGTATCTAGATTGAATCCTGGTTCTTAACTAACTAATCTTCAAATAATTCACACGTTTTGCCATTTTCTTAATTGATTTTTATATTCAATCATGAGAAGCGTAAATAATCCACTTTTACATATTTAACAAGATGTCTGCACACTTATACATATATTTATTATGTTTCCATAGAGATTACATCAATAGTTGACGATCAAAATAACCTAAAGATATTTCTTTGCACCTTTCTTTTCTTTATATATTACTGCTCAAATAATTCGCCTCTGATCTTTTTTATAATATGGTACAGATTGCTAATGCTATATACAGCGTTATCGTTGTATAAATGTCGTCCGGACGGGACTTCCGTAATAGTTTTGCTATGAAGGAAAGAACCTTGGGTTGAAGATTATAAAACACCTACTTTTTGAATAGCCCTCGTATAAACTTAATATCACTTTAACACAAATATCTTACTCTTCCATTGATATATATAGCATATTATAACATTATATTTTTTTATATTTATCAATATATCAATATACTAAGAACGTCGATTTACAATTATTGTCGATGAGACTATTCAAAAATTAACCTAACTGATAGTTTCTTTAAGGGTACTAATTAACTATTCCTTCATGTACAAACAACATTATTTACAAAGATCTTTATAATACTAATATTGGTAGGATCAGAAGGCAACAAAATTATAACATATAAATACATTGATGATTATCATTTAATACATTAGTAAGCTCTGAAAAATTAAGAAATTCGATATTCATTATTCTTATTCTTTCTATATAATAAGTCGCATCTATTTTATATATCTGTCATAACCTTCATACGTTTACATTAAAATTATGATCTTTTATTCTTAAATATTTATAATATTTGCATGAAATTCAAATAGAACACACACAAAAAAACATGAAAACAAGAATAGCTTAAATACATGTCATAAAGCTTTTAAGTAGTTTCATAGCATGAAATACAAATGTGATTAATATTATATTTTGCAATTATGAGAGAACTTACAAAAAAACATGAAACACAAACATCAAATAAAATACATAATTTTAAGATATATCAATTCGAAGCTCAACGATAAAATGACATAAAATCAAATTCAATGAACTGAGTTACATATCGAAAAGAAAATTTCATTTTTCTCCTTTTAAAGAAGGAATTTTCTCTGTCAATTGGTCTGTATTGGTCTTTATATTAGCTTGCGTCATTACCTCAGAAGGAACTAAAGTTCTGACTAAGTCCAACCACCGTTTTCTAGTACTTTCAGTAAGCTGCCATAACTTAATTTCATCAATATTCCGTAATATATGTTTTTAACGTACATTTTAAAAATAAATTGAATGAAGAACACATTAACCATAGACGTAAGCAAAGGTCAATCTAATACAAATCCGTCGGGCGCCTATTTAATAGTGCAAGTTATACGTTCAAAGGGCGCATTTAAGCAACATTGTATAGCACAATCTATAGTACTTCTTTGTTTTTCACAGAATGTTACCATATTTTGATTCCTATTTACAAAATTCCTGCCATCTGCAAACCGATTTTGTGAAAATCGGCGATGATTATTGTTCCTACTGAAATTTCTGTTGCTGTTTCTAAAATTCCTAGTTCCATTTCTGTGATTAGGTTGCGTTCGACTTCCGGTACCATTATAGCTATTCATTCTATCATTAAAACAAGGCACATTAGAATGATTTCCAGGTTGTACATTTATATTACGAACAGAAGCATATTGTATCTGATTACGTCTAGAATTACCCTGACCTCTATCCTGTATTCTATTGTTATTCTGTATTGCTGACTGACTTTCATAATTTTGAACAAGCATAATTAGGTGATTAAAGTTGATGCATTGCGCCGTCATTAACAGTTGTTGTAATCGGAATGGCAATAAGATCCTAATGGAAGCTATGATACGGGATTCCGGATGATTTGGATTTAGTGATCTTAACTCGTTACATGTAGATACTACAAATTCCGTAATACTTCTGTGTAATTTTGGATTGAAATGTTTTGTTCGCAAGACGGCATCTCTATTCCCTATCATAAAATCATTCTCATAATTCGATAGTAGAGCATTCTTGAAATCAGAATATGTACGAAGACTACTCCTGATAGCTTTGAACCATGTTAAACAGGGTGGTAATAATATATGTGGCAATAATTTTAAAAATTGAGACTCATCTACACCCATCAGTTCACATTCGTCCTCAAATTTTTCAAGAAATCCCCTAGCGGGTATATCTTCCGGTACACCACTAAATTTAGTAAGCGACTTAACTTCGCTGAATCGTAAAGATTTACCTGTATTAATCTTCATACACATGTTGGAATTGTGTTTCCGCCGGGATGATTGCCTCACTCTTCTTTCTCTATCAGTACTCTCTTCTTCACAGCTGAAAGATTCATTAACTTCCAAAATTGTTCTGGGATGTCGAGTAGGTTCACAACCGGTAGATGTAGGATGTACCACATTCATGTATCCATCATCCTGCAATGCGCTTTCGGGAACACTTTCCTCGTTGATAAAGTTAACCTCATCCTGCAATAGTTTAATGTGATTAGCATGAGCATTTATCGTTGACTCTATGCCATCTACAGAATCTTGAACCTCCGTGAATCTTTGTGTTACCCTTTCCATTTTTTTGTCGTACTGTTCAAATTCGACTACTATATGTTGGTTCATTTGACTCAGTTGACGCTGAATAAGGTCCCATCTGCTTTCATTACACTGACAAAAAAAATGTAGGTGGCATACTTAAAAACGTAGGTTACATTCGTAATTCCTGTAGTTTCTGGACTTAACGTACAACCGTATATAACATCCTACAGCAAACGTATAGCTGAAAAAGTATGTATTATACGTACTGTCTGCATAAGTGCAATGACGTCATTCGTGTGACGTCATCTGCAGTAACAAGTATATACGAAGGTGATATCTAGCTTTGTGACGTCAGGACCGTATGTAGCATGTGGGTTAATAACGACGACACACACTGACTATCAGGACGGAGCATAATTTCAACAAGTATGCAATATACGTTCTGTACGTGTGTTTCTTGCGTTCAACCCCGAGACAGCATCTATATTGTACTTATGCCCCGTACGCATGACTAGATACAGTATACGTATTGTACGTATGTATTATACAGATTTTCCTTATGTCGCACACAGCTTGTCCAGATACAGCATACAGAATATCCGTATGCACCATACAGAGTGCACATATGTAGCTTATAGACTGTCTGCATGCAGCATATAGATTATACGTATGTCGCGTACAGGTTGGCCATATGTAATGTATGGATTGGATGTATGTAGCTTATAGATTGTCCATATGAAATATACGGATTTTAACTGTATCGCATACGTATTGCCTTGTAATATATGGATTGGACATATTCAGGATCTAGATTGTACGTATAGTGCACCATTATTGAAGTGCTACAACATACTGCAAAATGCATGATACATTCTTACTGTAATGTTGTCGCATATTGTTTTTCTCTGTATGGAAACAAAAATAGTTTAAAATATGGTTGATCTCCTTTGTGCCAATAATAATAAAATTAACAATACTACACTTTTCAAATCTTAGTTTGGAGCAGTGAAACTGTCAAAAGAAATGTATTTACCTGCAGGGTGTCCTGTAAGTTTGGGCTTCCTGCTAATTCGTTGGAAAGCTACTGCAAAGCCAAGTGTTGAAAAGTGACACAAGTGTTAATTTTAAAATTATGGGCACAAAGAAGGTTAACCATATGTTAAACTATTTTCGTTTTCATACAGAGTAAATCAATATGTGATATATTACTGTAAGAATTTATCATATGGTTTGCAGTTAGTTAATTGCAGCACTTCAATAATAATGCAAAATGCACAGCCATATACAATCCTATATTCAAACTCAAACAAGATTTACGTACAATCATTTATTAAGTAATCATGCATTGCTTGTACGATATAAAGATTATTTTACCTCATTCTTTTCCTTAATAGTATCTTCTTCTAAAGTGCAGTTGTTACCACAAGAGGCCTGAATAGAATTTTCCAGAAATAACTTCTCTGTACATTTTAATTAACAGGTATGTTTTTTTTTTGTTTTTTTTTAATATCGCAATAATTAAAAGTATGCTGACAGCCGAAAACGTGTTCGCTCACAAGATGATTCCTACTCAGTACTCGCCATTAAAAATGCGACACCAAGAAGGAGACTGGGTAGCTGCACCAAAGTTCCCAGGCAGATACCTAATAGTAAGTGCAGAATATTCTTAAACGTCCGCTGTATTCGCTGTGACAACGTGGTGACAGCGGAGGCGTTGTGCAGCCATCGACTAAACATATTTATCCTTCCCTGCTCTAGACATTCTGCAAATTTGGACTTTCCGGGATGCATCCTTCTTAGTGCAACATTTTAAGCAACGAACAGTTTAACAGTCTCATTCATTGCTTAAAGAAAGAGCAATGATTCTCAGAATTACTCAGAAGATATATATGCAATAATTTAAAACGGTTATTTCAATCTTTGCAATTCAGAGCACGAAAAGAAGTATAGCTAAAGGAACACTGATTTTAGCCAGATAGTAAACTCAATCACACTCAGTACCATTAGTTGCTTGGTGTTATCCGTAAGTCAGAGATTATGGTATCTCATTTCGTGTAGATTTTTACATTTGTTTAATGCTAAAAATGTATTTTATCGCTAATTGAACCCAGTACCATATATATACCGACAGGACGTACCTTAGTCACAAGGTGACATGAGTGAAATACTAAACTATTCGATTGACACCTGCGGCCTTGTCAACCCTAGAGAAAGTTACAAAGTGATTAAGTAAATACGGAACATAGTTCATACAAAGTATAGCGATGTATGAAGTCTCCGTTTCATATGACTTGGATAAAGGACACATCTGAAATATCAACAAAGAAATATATAATGATTTCTCTGGATAATTTGGATTAGTCCAGAATTCGAACACATACGTTGGTTAGTTCAACCTTTTTTTTTTATACTTCTTTCTTCGGATTCCCAATAAAGTTGACTACTGAAAAGCTGAGTTATAGATTCTATATTAAAACAACACCTTCGCTAGACATGTTCAGTATACACATTGCCTTACATACAGAACAATACATTAGTTCTTAATGCATGTCTGAAATAATAGTGCTTCGTATAGAATTTTACTTCATCCAATCATAATAGCACAAAGATAAAAAAATATTGCGAGGGATAATATTCTTATTACAGAGAAAAAGAGTTGAAATGACTTAACACTAACAAACATTTTCTTTAAACAGAGATAATATTTTATTCTAATTTATGGAAGAAAGAAATAATAATTTGTAGTACAGTATTTTTATTAGGGTTATATATTCGTACAAAAGAATGTAAATACAATTGGGTCTGTCTTCAGAAAGGACGTACTTTTAGCCACAACCTACACTGCTTCTTTTCACTGTCTTCCAAGCAGAATCCTGGTTTTGTTTTGATGCACGAAATACCTGAAACAAAAATCAGAAAATATTTAAAATATTAAATTCAGTGTGCTTAACTTGGTTGTACTTAACAATACAAAGTATCTTAACATTTTTGAGATTAAATAGACAAAATCTGTTCGGTCAGGTATGGACTTTTGGGTTGCACGTAGAAAAACTATGAAGTGTTTATTGATGCTGAACAACAACTCAAAATGTATTACTATTCAAAAGTAAGTGGGTACCCCAATGGTGTTCGAGGTACCATGGGGTATCTCTGCCGTGTCGTGACAAAACGCTGTAACTTTGGCGGAGAAGTTTTGCGAAAATGAGGCTTAAAGTTTTCATTCGAAAATGTGATCTGTATCGTGTAGAACCAGTGTATCTTGACTTTGGAAACACGTGATTACATGTAATGTTACGTAAATGCATGTTGTGTGATTAAATTTGGTGAAAACTGATTGGTTGACCATTATTGCCTAGTTACACTGGTTCTACACGATACAGATCACATTTTCGAATGAAAACTTTACGGCTCATTTTCGCAAAACTTCTCCGCCAAAGTTACAGCGTTTTGTCACGACACGGCAGATCTAATGTCTGTATTTTTTAGATATGTGGAAATGTATGTCTCTAAAACGTAGGGAACTGACATTTGTTTACCGAAAACCTCAACTCGGTAAGCCTTAGGGATATTGAGATATGGGAAAATAAAGAGCGACACCATAGAAGTGTGGGGTTTGCGTACTAGGTGGTGCAGTTTCGGAAACGTAATTACGAGGGCTTACAACAACCTCAAAAGTAGTTTCAATTAAATACACTACACACACGCCCTGATGGGGGTTTTCGGGTGTCATGATATTCGCAGAACTCTCATTTCTAAATATTCTAAAATATGTCTTAATAACGTTTTAAATAACGTTAGAGGTGTGTGTTTACCGAAACCGCAAGTCGGTACGCCTAACAGTTACCGAAATATGGTGAAATAAAAAGCGACACCATAGGTACGTGGAGCTTGCATATTAGACAGTACAATTTAGAAAATTAATTAAAATATGACTATCAAGATATTGTCAAATAAAGAGAGGATCCATACAGTTATGGGGTTTTCGTGTTAGGTGGTAAAATTTCCGAAACCGGTCATGGAAAGTTAATAAGCATCAGTATCAATTTCATCTTAAAATAATTAGGTATTTCCATGGAGTTTAAGAACATCATGGGGTCTACCAAGATTAAATTTTAAAAGTTTTGTAAAATATATTTTGACATTTGTAAAGAGTATTAGAAATATGTATTTACCTAAAACTTCCAGCTAGTACATCTAGCAGCTAGAGAGACACCATACACCATCTTGAAATTTCAGAAAACAATTATTGATCCTAACAAAAGTTAAATAAGATGGTACTTATATGGGTTAAGTGAGTACCTCAGACTCGTCAGTACAGTTTCGATCGAAAGATTAATTCAGCTCTAAATTTTCTTTGGACAATTCCAAGCGTTCATCGGGCTCTGAAATAAAGTGAACATTTTTTGTCAATATCTAATATAGCAAGCGAGATATAAGGAATTATGTATTTTATGACGTCGTAAAAATAGAGACCCACATGGATTTGTACTTTTGAGTATTTGCTGTAAGAAGAAGAAATTTCAGAAAACAACCGTATATACCTTAATAGACAATTAAATGGGCGGGGGCACAGTGGCTTAGTGGTAGAGTGCTTACCTCTGGTGTATTGGGTTCTTGGTTCGATCCACGGCCAAGTCAGTTTGTAGTGGACATCGTATTCGTGGGTTTTCTCGGGGTACTCTCTTTCCTCCCACCTTTGCATTCCATCAATTCTGTCAACAACATTCACTTGCTTTAATCATAATCTCCCTGAGACTAAAATACATAATCGTGGGTCGCTACACTGAAATATTTCCTTTTATTTAATTTTAAAATTAAATAAGGAGTTAAGTATGATCGTATTTCTATGGGTTAAGTGAATACTCCAATAGTTTCTGCAAAAAAAAAAAAAAGATTAGTTAAATACCCTACCACTAAGCTACTGTGTCCCCGCCCACTGAATTGTCTATTAAGGTATATACAGTAGTTTTCTGAATTTTTTTCTTATAGGAAAGACCCAAAAGTACAAATCCATAAAGATCTCTATTTTTACGTCATAAAATATATAATTACTTATTTCTTAGTTACTATCTTAGATATTGACAGCGAATTTTCATTCTTTTGCACAGCTCGATGAACCCTTGGAATTGCCTGAAGAAAACCTAGGACTGAACTAATCTTTCGATCGAAATTGTACTGAGGTACTGATTTAACCCATAGATGTACCATCTTATTTAATTTTGTTGCGACCAATAATTGTTTCCGAAATTTCAAGCTTTTATTTCACAGTGTTTCTCCAGATGTTAGATGTACTAGCTGGAAGTTTTGGGTAAATGCATATTTCAAATACTGTTTACAAATGTCAGATTATATTTTCAAAAGCTTTTAAAATTTAATTTTGGTAGACTCCATGATGTTCTAACACCCCATGAAGATATCTAATTACTTTAAGATGAAATTGCTACTGGTGTTTATTAACTTTCCATGACCGATTTCGGAAATTTTAGCATCTAACACGAAAACCCCTTAACTGTGTTGGTCCTCCCTTTATTTGACAACATCTTGATAGCCGTTAGTCATATTTTAATTCAATTTCCGAATTGTAGCGTCAAGTATGCAAGCCCCACATACCTATAGTTTATTCCCCCCCCAAAAAAAATCAGTTCTTTACATTTTAGAGACATGTATTTCCATATATCTAAAATGCAGAAATTAGGTACCACATTGGAACCCCATTGGAGTACTCACTTACTTTTGCATAGCAAGGTAAAAACGCCAGTGGTTCTCACTTTAAGTTTGAAAACATACTATTTTGTCTCTTCTCTGAGCATCGTGAATCTGTCGGAGCTGTACCATAGTTGGAAAGACTCACTGATCCTTCCTATAGTGACCATGTAGTCAGAATTCAAAAAGGAGTAGCCCTTGAAGGAAAAACAATATTTTAAAATCCTTGCACCAGTAGTCGTCACCTTAAAATCAAAATGTTCCAGTAGTAGTCAGGATTTTCTACCAGTGTTCATCACTCAAATAACTTGACAATTTATTCAAAAACGCACTGTGTATCAGTTTAGGGTTGAGAATACAATATAAAGTAGTAAGCTTAATAACTTTGCATCACTTTTAGCACTCAAGAAAGAAAATAAAAACGTTTTTACATACTTTTTAAGCAATTTCAGAAAGAAAAATGTTAACTGAATTCAAAAGTTAACTGTATATCACTTCCACGTTAAGAGTACAATATTAAATACTATGTTTAATAACTATACGTCACTTTAAACTCTCGAGAATGAACATAAACGTTTGTACATACATTTTAAAAACAATCTGAGAAACAAAATAAGTTAACTGAATTCAAAATTTAATTATACATCACCTTAAGCTTAAGAATACACTATAAAATGCTGAGATTAATAAAAAATGAAATCTTTAAGTTTAACGTCCCACGGTTATGCCGGTTAGGATAAGGAGACGGTGATAATGAGAAATGAGTGAAATGGGGGAATGAAGAAAGTGGGAGGAAACGGGAGAACCCCGAGAAAACCCACGAGCAAGGTGTTTGTCCACCACGAAGTCCACACGGCGCGAGTTGGGATCGAACCAGGGACCCCAAGCACCGGAGGTGAACGCTCTACCACTGAGCCACCGCCCCCCCCCTGAGATTAATAACAGTGCATTACTGAAGAATGAAAACAAAAATGTTTTAGCTACCTATATTGTATTTACATGTTATTTCTCATTAACATTTTTTTTTTGATACCGTAACTCATGATCAAGTCTAGGGATGCGCAAGAGAAAAGATTTGAGGTTGTCTCCTCTCGAAAAGGTGCCGCGAAAGTTGTCTCGTCTCGAAAACTGGATCCGTTTCTATTGGAAAAGCTCTATCTTGTCTCGAATTTCGTAACAAAAATTGTCTCGTCTTGTCTCGTGCGCATCCCTAATCAAGTCCATAGCCAAAAACTTTATTTCGGAGGGTGCTCGATAGGGCTTTGGGATATCCGAATTTAGATATAGATAATCGATGTCGACAAACTATCGAAACTTGTTCGAAATATCGAAAAATACAGCAATATCGAAATATAAACAATATCAAAAATCGAAAATATAGAAATATGAAAGAGATCAAAAATATGGATATATCGAACAAAAATGGATATATGATCTTGGAATACGATTTGGTGGAATAATGAGGGAGAAAAATAATCATTGATTAAATATTAAATTGAAAAGAAATAAGAGCCTGACGCTCAAATACTTATCTATCCGGCACCCATCTTGATCCCCATAAAATATCATGAAGTGCTTCATTGATTCTAAACCCAATAATAGTAATTTAACAATAAACACAATATATAATTTACTACGCACCTTGAAATGTAGAAATTAATGATTGTAATCCCCAGCTTTCCAATAGACCTTTGATTTCTCCAAATGAAGATTCGGATATCTTGTTTCTTCTCAAGCAATAATGGGTTACAATAATCAGTTGCAGTCCAAAGCCAAGTCACTAAGTTAAGCATAAATATAAAAGAATTCATTAGTTAGATGCATACAAAATCCTACGCATGTAAATCCGAATCTACTTGTATTAAATTGTAAATTTAAACAAACTAAATTATACTACAGTTATAGTGACATCAAACATACATTAAATAAGGTATACAGGGTGTCTCAAAAGTCCCCTGACATAGGGTAACTCTGTTATTATCAGAGTTACAACAGAATGTAGGAGGGAAAAGCATATCCAATTATGATGTTTTCAATCTAAAGTGAAGGAATTTTTAAAATCGAATGACCCGTTTGCGCTGTACACTCTCTATGCGCCCAATGTGAAATGAAAATGCAACGTTGCCATTTACCTGGACCCACAACAGAAGTGAGTGAAGTTACTGTCTTTTACGCTAACATGTCGATGGCCAGCCCCCGTTTCAAACAGTAACTTCATTCACTTATGTCGTGGGTCCAGGTAAATGACAACGTTGCATTTTCATTTAAAATTGGGTGCATAAAGAGTATACAGCACATTCATCTTGTCCGATTTTTTAAAAAAGTGTTCACTTTAGATTGAAAACGTCATATTTCGAGATGTTTTTCCTCTTACATTTTGTCGTAACTCTGATAATAACAGAGTTACCCTATGTCAGGGAACGTTTGAGACATCCTGTATACATCATAAGAAGTTCCTTTCTAAATTCTACACGGATGTGGTTTCATTGAATGTGAGGTGGGTGATACACATTAGGCCTTTTGGGAGTACGTCACACGGACGACCGTAATTTTGTGTTCAAAATTTTTATGAACTGGTGGGATATGTGATACATATGGCCACGGGCTAGAATTTTCTCAGTATGTCAAATATGCAATCAGATTTCATGCAGCTTAATTTGGTGAAAAGCTATTGCCAATTGAACGTTACATTTACCTCTTTCTTGCAGATGTTGAACCATGCCGTTAGCACGTGAGGAATGGATCGAAATAATCAAACTGTGGGGCGGGAGGAGTATATGTGCAGTGGTTGCCGATTGCAGAGTCATCCACAATGTGACTCTGTGTCACATGTTTCAGTGTCACAGTAATTAACTAAATTTGAGAAGACGGGCACATTCGTGAACATACATCGTAGCGGTTCAAACTCGCGGGACCTTGTTTCTTCCCCATTTTGAACCGGTACATGAAAATGCCATTTACTCCATGTTTGCCTGCGCCGATTTTGAAAATTCCTTCACTAATCGATTTCTCCCGTTCAGTACTACAAGAACCAGTTAAAATCTCGCGGGCCCTTTATTCTTCCCCATTTTGAACCGGTACATGAAAGTGCGATTTTTTTTCATGCTTGCCTGCGCCGATTTTGAAAATTCCTTCACTAATCGATTTCTCTCGTCGAGTACTACAAGAATCAGTTAAAATCTCGCGGGCCCTTTTTTCTTCCCCATTTTGAACCGGTACATGAAAATGCAATTTTCTTCATGCTTGCCTGCGCCGATTTTGAAAATTCCTTCACTAGTCGATTTCTCTCGACGAGTACTACAAGAATCAGTTAAAATCTCGCGGTCCTTTTTTCTTCCCATTTTGAACCGGTACCTGAAAATGCGATTTTCTTCATGTTTGCCTGTGCCGATTTTGAAAATTCTTTCAGTAATCTATTTCTGTCGTCGAGTACTACAAGAATCAGTTAAAATCTCGCGGGCCCTTTTTTCTTCCCCATTTTGAACCGGTACATGAAAGTGGGATTTTTTTTCATGCTTGCCTGCGCCGATTTTGAACATTCCTTCACTAATCGATTTCTCTCCTCGAGTACTACAAGAATCAGTTAAAATCTCGCGGGCCCTTTTTTCTTCTCATTTTGAACCGGTACCTGAAAATGCGATTTTCTTCATGTTTGCCTGTGCCGATTTTGAAAATTCTTTTAGTAATCTATTTCTGTCGTCGAGTACTACAAGAATCAGTTAAAATCTCGCGGGCCCTTTTTTCTTCCCCATTTTGAACCGGTACATGAAAATGCGATTTTCTTCATGCTTGCCTGCGCCGATTTTGAACATTCCTTCACTAATCGATTTCTCTCGTCGAGTACTACAAGAATCAGTTAAAATCTCGCGGTTCTTTTTTCTTCTCATTTTGAACCGGTACCTGAAAATGCGATTTTCTTCATGTTTGCCTGTGCCGATTTTGAAAATTCTTTCAGTAATCTATTTCTGTCGTCGAGTACTACAAGAACCAGTTAAAATCTCGCGGGCCCTTTATTCTTCCCCATTTTGAACCGGTACATGAAAGTGCGATTTTTTTTTCATGCTTGCCTGCGCCGATTTTGAACATTCCTTCACTAGTCGATTTCTCTCGACGAGTACTACAAGAATCAGTTAAAATCTCGCGGTCCTTTTTTCTTCCCATTTTGAACCGGTACCTGAAAATGCGATTTTCTTCATGTTTGCCTGTGCCGATTTTGAAAATTCTTTCAGTAATCTATTTCTGTCGTCGAGTACTACAAGAATCAGTTAAAATCTCGCGGGTCCTTTTTCTTCCCCATTTTGAACCGGTACCTGAAAATGCGATTTTCTTCATGCTTGCCTGCGCCGATTTTGAACATTCCTTCACTAATCGATTTCTCTCGTCGAGTACTACAAGAATCAGTTAAAATCTCGCGGGCACTTTTTTCTTCCCCATTTTGAACCGGTACATGAAAATGCAATTTTCTTCATGCTTGCCTGCGCCGATTTTGAAAATTCCTTCACTAGTCGATTTCTCTCGACGAGTACTACAAGAATCAGTTAAAATCTCGCGGGCCCTTTTTTCTTCCCATTTTGAACCGGTACCTGAAAATGCGATTTTCTTCATGTTTGCCTGTGCCGATTTTGAAAATTCTTTTAGTAATCTATTTCTGTCGTCGAGTACTACAAGAATCAGTTAAAATCTCGCGGGCCCTTTTTTCTTCCCCATTTTGAACCGGTACATGAAAATGCGATTTTCTTCATGCTTGCCTGCGCCGATTTTGAACATTCCTTCACTAATCGATTTCTCTCGTCGAGTACTACAAGAATCAGTTAAAATCTCGCGGTCCTTTTTTCTTCTCATTTTGAACCGGTACCTGAAAATGCGATTTTCTTCATGTTTGCCTGTGCCGATTTTGAAAATTCTTTCAGTAATCTATTTCTGTCGTCGAGTACTACAAGAATCAGTTAAAATCTCGCGGGCCCTTTTTTCTTCCCCAAGCCAATATTTTTTTGTATATTTTGAATGTATTCAAGTATGGAACAAAAGTATTATATAATTCCCTTAGTAGGCTTCTCAACTTAATATTTTTCAACTTAAATTTTATTTATTTTAATTACACTAGTTAACAAATTTAAACTTTTTGTTTGTTACATGAGAAAAATCACCTGATCTTAAAGGAACTTTTTGCGCTGAATTCGAATATGCACTCGGTTTCTCTCCATCACGTACAGTTTTCCCGTAACAGAGGGATTTTCGGGAAAATCCCTCAAAAATTTCCCTTTTTCAGATATTTTATTCCCCTAGCTCCTGTCCCCTTACATATAGTAACATAGAAATTATACCTAAGTATACCGTGATTTATATTTAATAAACCCTAAAAGTTTCGTAAAAATCGCTTTGTTCTTTCTAGAGAAATAAATATATTTGTATGTATACTGTGTGCACTGTTTATTGCACATGATAGTAATGCTTTCAGATCTCCTGAGTTGGGGTAAAAACGATTTGCTTTATTACTACAAACACAGACATAAAAATGAATATTTACAATAGTCAACAACACACTTGTATTGCTCTCTGTAAATTAGAAACGTGTATAAAAATAGAATGTACTTCCAACGTATATTTTTTTAAACGTACAGTATATGTATATCTTAATACATATATATACAATTCTCCAAGTTTTTTCGTTTTGTTCATGAAATGGTTATCAATATTTGTTATCAAATGTAACAGAATGACATTATGACTGATGACAAACATTATGAAGTGAAGGAATGGGAACCTAGAGTGAATTACGTACCTGGAGAATGCAACGTCAAATACACTCCTTTGGTAGATCCTAATAAGATATTACTACCGCCACTTCATATCAAGTTAGGACTTATGAAAAACTTTGTCAAAGCCATGGACACATCTGGTGAAGGTTTCAAGTATTTGCGAGATAAGTTCCCTAACCTGAGTGATGCTAAGATTTCAGCGGGAGTGTTTATTGGTCCCCAAATTAGGAAATTAATGCTTGATGATAGCTTTGACAGCAAGTTAAACAGTGCTGAGCTAGCTGCCTGGACAGCATTTAAGTGTGTTGTGCGCAACTTTCTGGGCAATAACAAAGCTGAGAGTTACACAGAAATCGTACAGGACATGATACAGAAATACAAAAAGTTGGGTTGTAGGATGTCTTTAAAAATCCACTTTTTGCACTCCCACCTCAGCTTCTTTCCTGCTAACCTAGGTGCTCTCAGCGACGAACAGGGGGAAAGATTCCACCAAGATATAATGGCAATGGAGAAAAGGTACCAGGGACGATGGGATCCTTCAATGATGGGGGACTATTGTTGGGGTCTTGTTAGAGAATGCAACATTTCTTACAAAAGAAGGAAGTAGTGTACGTTTTTGTAACGCAATGGAAATTTCATATATTGTGATAGTTTTGATTGTCTTTTCATGACCTTTTGGTACATTTGTATTATTGTTTATTGTAAATTGTCACACTTGTAAATTATATTGTATTATATTTTATATATGTGTTTGTGGTAATAAAGCAAAACGTTTTACCTCAACTTAAGAGATCTGAAAGCATTACTATAAGGTGCAATAAACAGTACACACAGTATACATACAAACATATTTATTTCTCTAGAAAGAATAAAGCGATTATTACGAAACTTGGAGGATTTGTTAAATATGAATCAAAGTATACTTAGGTATAATTTCAATGTTAGTATATGCAAGGGGACAAGATCTTGGGGTGTAAAATAAACGAAAAGGGAAATTTTTGAGGGATTTTCCCGAAAATCCCTCTGTTACGGGAAAATCGTACGTGATGGAGAAAAACCGAGTGCATATTCGAATTCAGCGCAAAAAGTTCCTTTAAGAACAGGTATTTCCTTTTATGTAACAAAACCTTTGTTAACTAGTGTTATTTATTTTCTTGTGACTCAATATTTAATTGCAATCGTTCATTGGGGAGAAGGGTGGCCATTCTCAAATATATAAATATAGTATTCTTAAAATTTATGTGTTCTCGTACTATTAGTTTCTTCCACTAGACCTGGAAATTGCAAAATTAATACCTGGAAAACCTGCAAAATTCAGGGAAATTGAGTTCCATATTTATGTATGAACACTGCTATTTACATTTTTTTTTTTTTTTCGAATAGGGGGAACTGTACGAAAGGGTGGTTTGAGAATAGTATAACAGTAGGTTTCTGGGAGTGTTGTTCGAAATGAAATCTTTAAGTTTTACGTCCCACTATTATGCTGGCTAGGCTCAAGATGACGGGGTGTTGTTCGGTGGGGGTCAATGTTGCCAATTTTGGGTAAAGTCGCTAAATAAGGGGAATTCGACCTCAACGATAGCGTAGGGTGACCATAAAATTTTCAGTTAAAAACGGGACAGGTTCTTGCAACACTAGACTTTTAGATCTACCTTTGTTCTTATCAGTGCCTTGATATCAGAGTTCCCCCTCTCTCTCTTCGTTACAGAGCGGGTACTTATGAAAAAGGAAAGACACGTTGAAGTTTGTTTAACACATAACCAACTGCTAAAACCTCTGCTGCCTTTCGAGCAGTACTGCGAACTATAGAGTATGTTTAATATAGGGATTTTCAGTTCAATTTTTGCCGCTTTGTTATTATTAATACTTTTAAAAGGTACTGGGTTTGTTATTTACTTCTTTCATTTACATAAAACGGGACGAATACTACTTTTTTCCATCTACTGACGGGACGGCCGCGACACGCCCCTAAAACGGGACTGTCCCGGTCAAAACGGGACGTATGGTCGCCCTACGATAGCGACAAAAAAATTTCCGATTGGAGACTTTTTTGGGTGATTTTTAAATGACGATTTACCTACTTACACATTTAGCGACTTTTTGCTGCAAACAAAATGTTCATCTGTAGAGAAGCATTATTAGTTCAAAACAGTTTTTACGTTCTTTTTTTCTGTTTGTTTGTTTTAATCAGCGCAAGTGATGAAGAGTTTGGAAATACAGCGCACTCACTACTCCACAATCCTGCATTGTTATGTTACCCTTGCCCTCTAACGAAGAATAACTACAAACTTGATGTCCTTTAGTTCGCAGAGTTTCCGTTGAGAGACACACGTAATACATCATTACCGATAGCAACAAGATTAGCTATAGATGCGTGAATAAAGGCGAAGAAGGTGTTTGTTATATTTGTCCTCTGGGGTCTTTTAATTATTCTGCACTTTTTCTTTTACAAAAAATTGCTTAACGTAAGTACTGTAGTGTTAATTATTTCGGAACTATTTTGACCACAACATGAACAAAAGTACCCGAAACAACCTGAAATGATCCCTGAATTAAAGGATTGGTTGCGCCCTGTTTACAAAGATGTGAATAGAACCAGCGGCGCAAATCTGTCTTCAACATTGGGGGGGGGGGGGTAAGACCGTTACCATACTTTTTTTTGGCGATGTCCAAAATACTTATGAAGTTGAAAAAGAATGTTGTGGAGGATCAGAGTTGTATTTAGCGTTAGGAGGCTGCAGATTTGAGGCTTATTCTGGGGGACATCTATTTTATCTCACGTTCCTTTGTAGCAATCGGTCAAAAATAATCAAATTTCTCCCATTACATCTACAACTTTTACAATGCTTATAGACAATGAATTTCTCGATTATTTCTTATAGCGACTTTTCACCCAAAATTGGAGTCGTCACCTCTCGTTTCGCAAACTTATTGCCAACATTTTAGAAACTGGTTGCGGGGAGAGCTACAATGGATGATTCAAGTTATTTCGTCGCTTCCGCTGTGAACCTAAGTACAAGATTCCAAAAGTCACATTTTTTTGGTTCCAGACAATATGTCTGCTGGGTGAAAGCATAGACTGGAATGTGTTGTCTTTCCTACCTTATCTTTAATCCCATAGTAGCTTATTTCCCAAAGTTAAAAAAATGCAATTCTTCCTTTCTTAATAGTACTTATTACCCAAAGTATTACGTAAGCATTGTATGTTACTTATGTAGCTCACAGAGCCGCAGCTATGGGCGAGCAAGCAAAGGCGCGTGGTTGGATGGGCGCCTAAAAGAGAGGTTATATATTAGTACTTTTCCTGGCGGTATTTAATACTTTTCATCAGAGTGCGAAATCATGAAATCAAAGTGAGAGGAAAAAATGAAATGAAATCTTTGAGTTTTACGTCCCACGGTTATGCCGGTTAGGCTAAAGGAGACGGTGATTATGAGAAATGAATGAAATGGTGGAATGAAGTAAGTGGGAGGAAATGGGAGAACCCCGAGAAAACCCACGCACACGGTGTTTATCCATCACAAGGTTCACTTGGCGGGGCTAGGATCGAATCCGGGACCCCAAGCACCAGAGGTGAACGCTCTACCACTGAGCCACCGCGGCCCTAAAAGTGAGAGGAGACTGGAGGAGTGAAGAGAGAGAGAGAGAGAGACAGAGAGAGAGAGAGAGAGAGAAGAAAACGCTCGCACTTTTACAGTTCAAAGTAAATTAAGTCATTTATTTTTTCTGTCCCCCTCCTCCCCTAAGTTCTACTGTCAAAGTAAATAGCTAAAAACACTCCCAGGCCAGAACCGCATCTACGTTGGAAATTTGATCTAGATCGGTCGGTCGGTGCAAGAGATTAAGAAAAAATGAAATGAAACCTTTGAGTTTTACGTCCCACAGTTATGCCGGTTAGGCTAAGGGAGACACTGATGATGAGCAATGAATTAAATGGTGGAATGAAGTAAGTGGGAGGAAATGGGAGAACCCCGAGAAAACCCACGCACACGGTGTTTGTCCACCACAAGGTTCACTTGGCGGGGCTAGGATCGAATCCGGGACCCCAAGCACCAGAGGTGAACGCTCTACCACTGAGCCACCGCGGCCCCCGGCCGGGAATCGAACCCGGGTGTCCCACGCCAAAGGCGTGTTCACTAACCACTTAGCCACGAGGGAGCTCATCTGTGAGGCAGTGTAAACCCCCCAAAAAAGAAAGAAAATAAACGCACACTGGATGTTTGCGCAACTGAGGATCAAAACATTCTCAATGGAGTATGAGAAATAGTAAACGTCAATCAATGTGTGCTTTTGCTTATTCATTACTTCGTTAATACTTAATTCCTTCTAGAAATAGTGAAACAATACTATGAAGAAACACTAATTAAACTAATAACAATTACGTTGTATTTCTTACCATACCGTTTTTACCACCCATAGAATTTGAACCTAGTACTATACTGCATTAGTCACGCCGTAACGAAAGCTGAAATTCAAAGACCTGGCACTCGTAACTGTTGAAGCTGTGTTGTAGCTACCTGTATATCACGCGGCTTGCGTTGGTACTCCTCAACATAAATACGTCACAGCCCAAAGCCAGGAAACATCACAAACAGAAGACAGGGGCACAAGCAGTGCCTGACACTTCACGAACTCAAACCCACCAAGACTCAACTCAACATGACCTTCAATTACGTTCTAGAAACCAAACCAATGCTAAGGCACAAACTCACCAACTTCCTATATGAAAACACAAGAAAAAAAAATCTAACGTTTTGGTTCCAAAGTGATGACATAACAATAATACTAAAAAGGTTTTAATTTTCAGTAACCCAAACATTAATTAACTAGGGAACATAACAAAGCAAAAATAAATAAATAAAAATAAATTAAATTAAAAAATAAAAACCTGACAAGTAAGCTCTCCCTGACTACTTTTTTTTTTAATTTCAGTGAGGCTGTAAAATATGTCAATATCTTCGTAATATATATATATATATATATATATATATATATATATCATTGTAAACAAAAGAAAGCTCTGAGAGCGCTTACCTCTGACGCGGTAGGTCCCTGGTTCGATTCCTGCTCCCAACAAATAGGCTTTTGGTGAACACTGTAGGTGTGGTTATTCTTAACACTTTCCAGTTTCCTTACATTTTCTTGATTCCACCATTATCATGTATCTCATCGTCACCTTCTCTCTTACATTGATGTACAATCATGGGGCGTTAAACTAAAAGAAAAAAAATCTTGCAAATATCCTAGTAAAAATGAGTTTTCTAAACTACACTAGTGGCCCCGCGTAGCGTAGTCGCTAACGCTCTCGCCTTCAGTGCGAACGGTCCCGGGTTCGATCCCAGTGGGGGAACTCGGTCGAAAAAGTATCAAAAGATTTTAAGTCCAGCCATCCTGAATGAGGTTTCCTTGGCTTTTCCTCATTCACAGCAGGCAAATGCCGGAGTGGTACCTAACATATAGGTCCCAGGCCGTTTTCTTCCTTCCCAAATCCAAAAATGAAAATGAAATCTTTGAGTTTTACGTCCCACGGTTATGCCGGTTAGGCTAAAGGAGACGGTGATGATGAGTAATGTATGAAATGGTGGAATGAAGAAAGTGGGAGGAAACGGGAGAACCCCGAGAAAACCCACGCACACGGTGTTTGTCCATCACAAGGTTCACTTGGCGGGGCTAGGATCGAATCCGGGACCCCAAGCACCAGAGGTGAACGCTCTACCACTGAGCCACCGCGGCCCTAAAAGTGAGAGGAGACTGGAGGAGTGAAGAGAGAGAGAGAGAGAGACAGAGAGAGAGAGAGAGAGAAGAAAACGCTCGCACTTTTACAGTTCAAAGTAAATTAAGTCATTTATTTTTTCTGTCCCCCTCCTCCCCTAAGTTCTACTGTCAAAGTAAATAGCTAAAAACACTCCCAGGCCAGAACCGCATCTACGTTGGAAATTTGATCTAGATCGGTCGGTCGGTGCAAGAGATTAAGAAAAAATGAAATGAAACCTTTGAGTTTTACGTCCCACAGTTATGCCGGTTAGGCTAAGGGAGACACTGATGATGAGCAATGAATTAAATGGTGGAATGAAGTAAGTGGGAGGAAATGGGAGAACCCCGAGAAAACCCACGCACACGGTGTTTGTCCACCACAAGGTTCACTTGGCGGGGCTAGGATCGAATCCGGGACCCCAAGCACCAGAGGTGAACGCTCTACCACTGAGCCACCGCGGCCCCCGGCCGGGAATCGAACCCGGGTGTCCCACGCCAAAGGCGTGTTCACTAACCACTTAGCCACGAGGGAGCTCATCTGTGAGGCAGTGTAAACCCCCCAAAAAAGAAAGAAAATAAACGCACACTGGATGTTTGCGCAACTGAGGATCAAAACATTCTCAATGGAGTATGAGAAATAGTAAACGTCAATCAATGTGTGCTTTTGCTTATTCATTACTTCGTTAATACTTAATTCCTTCTAGAAATAGTGAAACAATACTATGAAGAAACACTAATTAAACTAATAACAATTACGTTGTATTTCTTACCATACCGTTTTTACCACCCATAGAATTTGAACCTAGTACTATACTGCATTAGTCACGCCGTAACGAAAGCTGAAATTCAAAGACCTGGCACTCGTAACTGTTGAAGCTGTGTTGTAGCTACCTGTATATCACGCGGCCTGCGTTGGTACTCCTCAACATAAATACGTCACAGCCCAAAGCCAGGAAACATCACAAACTAGGGATGGCCTTTTTCGAAAAATCTGTTTTTCGATTTTCGGAAATTTCATTTTTCGTTTTTTCGTTTTTCGCTTTTTCGAAAAATTTTTCGTTTTTCGTTTTTTCGAAAAATTTTTCGTTTTTCGTTTTCCGAAAAATTTTTCGTTTTTCGTTTTTCGAAAAATTTTTCGTTTTTCGTTTTTCGAAAAATTTTTCGTTTTTCGTTTTTCGAAAAATTTTTCGTTTTTCGAAAAAATTTTTGTTTTTCGAATAAAATTTCGTTTTTCGTTTTTAGTTTTCGAAAAAGTATTTTTCGAAAAAATGTGGCCATCCCTAATCTCAAGATTAAAGAGATTCGCAGTCACGTCCGGATGTGTCCAACACTGGCACTAGTACCCGTAGAATATATTTCTGATGGTTTGTTGATCAACATGGAGGCTGTCCGATTAGACGAAGAGTCGAAGTCTTCAATGATTAGGAGCAATGGCTGGAAAATCGAAATTTTTCTCCGGAAAGTTGGAATTGTAGCAGTCACAGGAATCGAACAAATAAAGCAGTAGAAGACTGACACAAATGCTTAAACAAAATATTATCCAGAACCCCTGCACATTTCCAATCTTGTGAAGACTATTGAGGGAAGATTCTATATGTAATCATGTTTTCAGAAGTATGGAAATGCTGAGCATTACTCAAAAGAACGGAAAAGCCATGTATATGAAAGTTGACGATAGGATACAGTCAATACTTCATAATTTGAGAGAACATGTTGACCTGAGAAAATGTCTCAGTCGCTTGAGCTTTGTATGTACATAACCTTGAACAATTTCCTATGGGGGCGCGGTGGCTCAGTGGTAGAGCGTTCACCTCCGGTGCTTGGGGTCCCTGGTTCGATCCCAGCTCGCACCGTGTGGACCTTGTGGTGGACAAACACCGTGCTCGTGGGTTTTCTCGGGGTTCTCCCGTTTCCTCATTTCATAGCGTTGCACCATTTCATCCATTATTTTGCTCATCAGCATCTCCCTTAGTTACGCAGCCCCATTCGAGGTCCCTCGTGACTATATGTTTAGCGTATGCGTTTTCGGTTCGGGAGACCGGGTTCGATTCCAGCCTGGAGCTTAAGTGGTTTGTATCTCATGTTATGCTGAGTTCATGTCTCTATAGCTGAGTAGGACGCTAAACTAAAACCAATATCCTCATCATCATCGGAACACATTTCCAAGGTGTTGAGCTTAAAATAAAAACTAGATTGCGGATCTTCTATTTATATGTTTTCTTTTCACTTGAAAAATATTTTGAGTCTCTTTAAAAGAAGAAAACACAACAATCATTTGAGATTTTACATTTAAAGAAAGAAAAAAATGAATAATGAGGCTTATATTATATGGAACTTCTCCACTTTATAGTATAAAAATTTGAGATGGGCCATTTATCTTGATACGCCCATGTAATTTTGAAACTAATTGATAAAAATGGCTGGAATTTTGTAAGATGCAAATAACGACAAGGGAACTCTGTCTAATAAACTCTGCAGTACCAACAAATTAATAGTGTTGCCAACATAATATAAAGTTATATTTTTAACGCCACTATGCCATGTTATTACATATCTCAAATCTAAATATTAAACGAAACCTTACAACACAAATTTGTTATTCAGTGTTGCAAATTAAGGGCGCTGCAATATGACAAGCATCTAAACTTTAGAAACCTGATAATAGTATTAATAAAAGCAGAGGCGGATTCAGGACGAATTCAACGGTGAGGAAAGAAGGTAGTGAAAGATTCTGTTTTCTCTCTCACCGACTTTTGCAGCACTGTGAAACTCAGGGAGGTGAATAACCTTTCCCCCCTGGATCTGTCTATGAATAGAAGTGAGACGGACAGTGAAATGCAAACCCGAAATACCTTAGTGTCGAATACTATGACCATGGCTTATTTCGAATGAATACAAGAAATTAAAAATTAGACTTTTTTCGAAAAATTTCTTACATAAACAGAACATCTAATCACGTAGGTGATTCTCAAAAGACGTAAACTTCTCGGAGCCGTTACAGCAATTTGATATCTCAAATCGTTCAGGAGATATGAAAAACGTGAATACTGATAGTGATACTCCTAAAAATGACGTATTTGGGGATTGTTCGTAATGTATCTTGATTCTCTTTGCTTTTATAACATTACAGAAACAGATTTTGGTACTTGTAATTACAATAAATTCTTGCAATTACATAATTTTAACCAGTGTTGCAAACTTTACCAATGTGTATCACATCTCCAGATCAGTTTGAGATATCAAATTGCTGTAAACTGCATTATGATCTTTACGTCCGTTGAAAACCTTCTATGTTGTTGGATATGATACTCATCCAAGCAGTTATCGAAATAAAATCTTTCTGGAAAAAAAGTCAAATTTTCAATCCCTTACGTGAAGACTAAGGAGCATGGAAGCTTCTCAGTTGCGGCAAGTGACTTGCCAATAATGGCAGAATACCTATGATGACAACTTTGTACCTATTTATTTGAAATAAATCATATCATGATCATAGTATGTAATGTGCTAATGTGCTGTGGATGTGCATGCCCCGTCCAAGTTATTATTTATTACTATTATAGAAGCCTAAAACATTTGGATCTTTGAAGGCCCGTGCTGGCCCACCGGGACACCGGGACATGTCCCGGTGCGCCCTCCCAAACATCTCATTATAAATAAAGGTACAACTTTTTTATATATATAGATCTAATAAATTCTTACATTTATTATTGCTAAAGAACTGGTGGTGAATACAGAGCGTTCTTTACATAAGACGCCCTCGCGAACTACATCAAAAATAAACAGTTTTATTTATTCTTCTGTATGGCACAATTTTGTACAATGAATACATACTGTTACTGTTGGTAAAAAACCCATGAAGGTTACAGTGCGCCCTCTATATAAGGCGCCCTTGCGGAACCTCACCAAAGATAAACGGTTTTATTTATTCTTCTGTATGGCATAGTTCTGTACAATGAATGCATACTATTACTGTTGGTAAAGAACCCGTGAAAGGTACAATGCGCCCTTTATGTAAGGCGCCCTTGTGAAACCAAATCAAAGATAAACGGTTTAATTTATTCTGCGGTATGACACAGTTCTATACAATAAATACTTACTGTTACTGTGGGTAAAGAAACCGTGAAGAGTACAGTGCGCCTTTTACGTAAGGCACCCTTGCAAAACAACATCAAAGATAAAAGTTTAATTTATTCTTCTGTATATTGGTGGATCCACGACCACGTGGGGGCAGAGGGGGCGACCGCTCCCCCAAAGGTATTTTACTTCCAGTTTACTTTCGGAAATAAAAATATTGTCTTTTCAATCTGGACGATCCAATCTGTGTGACAAGCCTAGCAGAGTCTAATCAAAATGTATGGTACTTAATACAGACATATTCGAATTGTGAATACTTCTGTCCCTAGTTCCTTGAGACTGTCACCATAAGCCGCAAACGAGCGAGAATGATTTATTCGTTGAACGAACAGCTGTAGGAAGAAGGAAAGATGGATCACTCTTTGAACTAAAAATGTATATTTTAAAACTATATCCTAGAAAAAAATGATGTGTGATTCAAAACTCGAATCTTCAATTACGTTTACTTTGAATAAAGAGAAATATAGAATATTCAGCGCTCCTTACCGAAAAGCTCTCTGAATCTAAAAGGAGACCTTTCGGTTGGTTGATTGATTGATATGTATTTATGTCGTTTGTCAAAAGCGATGCTTTACAGAACGAGAACTAGAGTTTAAAGTTGGATCTGAACCACTGCAGTGCGTTCTATGTTCACTTACCTTGTATCAAACCACAGAACCTCATGCATCAATTATCAAAGGTATGTCCGCTAGCTACTACATCAACAAAGAACTGTGACTTTTGGGGTTCAACACGGAAACATTCATTGTGACTTTTAATGGCATTTCATCTTTTCTTAGGAAATAATACAAGCTACAAGCTGTTATTGTAATCATATATAAAGAAGTCGTCCTGATCTTCGCACAGGCCAAACCGCTTAAGCTAGAAACTTGAAATTCGGACAGTAGATAAGATTTTCGATCTAAGGTATCACTAAGGAAGGATTTTTGGGAAATTCAAAGAAAGGAAGGGGGAATGGGGTGGGAATTATTTTAATAAGATGATCATCTCTCCGAATCCCTTAAGGTTAGAAAACTGAAATTTTGATTTTGATTTCTCATTTAAAATAATGCGTTTCAACATTTTTTGATACTTCAGTAAAATGGGGAAAAGAGGTGTAAAGAAAAGGGGGCGGGGATTGCAATTATCATAATAAGATATCAATATCTAAGAATCTTTGAAGGTTAGAAACATGGAATTAGATATATGGACTTCTCACTTAAAACAATTCAATATATATTTCAGCGTTTTGTATTATTATTATTATTATTATTATTATTATTATTATTATTATTATTATTATTATTATTATTATTATTATTATTATTAGATGCCTATATTTCGGGATTCCTTACGGCTAGAGACATGAAAGTTGCTAATTTGATTATTCATTTAAAATAATGAAACATGTATTTGAGCATTTTTTGCCACTTAACGTACAGTAGAAAGGCAAAAAAAAATAGGTGAGGGTTGACTAAAATGCCTTGCGAGGTGTTTGAATTTCGTGACAGCGTTTTAGCTCGATTCAATTATATGTATATGAAAGACACAGAAGGGAGAACGCAAAATATTGTGCCACAATACACGTAGAAGCATTTTCTACATTGTACAGGGCCGTATTCCGAACAAATTGGGGGTCTGGGAGCGAAATCCCACCTAGGTAAAGGCTACTATAATATAATTTTATTGTTGTTGTAGGCATACATGTTTCTAAATGCTGCTTTTAAGAAATTAATTAATAGAGCCAATTTCCAACACCCTCTTCCTCGTCTGGTCTTTTTTTTTTTTTTTTTTTTACATACTCAATTATACCACTGCAAAAGCAGAGTATTCAGACAAAATACCCTATACGGTGTTTAAAGTCCCCAGTTTGATTCCCGTTGAGGGTACATTTCAACGAAAAATGTGGTTCGGATTCCATTACAATCAATAAGTGCACGTCTCCTTTAGCCGTCATGTCACTACCATGGAACGTTAAGCTCAAGCAACAAATCAAAATACCCTATGTATAGAGGTCTACACTTTTGTAATAGTATCCTATATTTGTCTTCTTGCTCTCTCCTGCTTAAGTTAAAAATTCCTGAATGTACCAGAAATTGAATTCCTTACACATTCATCTTTAAATGCATCAATTGAGTATAGTTGGGAGCTTTTCTTGAGAAATGAACTATTCCATGCACACATAACGTCAAGGCTTATCAATGACTCCCCAACTCCTCGTGAATCCTGGGTTCTATACCAATCATAGAAATGTTTTCTTCATCTTTGATACATCAGAAGATTTTGGTACGACTTATGTAGCCGCAATCTTAACGCGCACTTAAGAAAATGTCAATAATGTTGATAAACTGAAATCATGGTGAAATATTGAGTTTAGCAAAACGAAACGTAACGGAAATCCAACATCTTGCCCTCAGGAAATGTTCTTTCCATAGCGCCATAGATCAAAGATCAGATCAGAGAGACAGTGAAAAAAAAATGTCATGGATAGGGGTCGACGAACGTCAAGGCATTCTATTGGATAATGAAATTGATAGTTATATCAAACTTCATGTTTTCTTGCGATCACTTTAGTGAAACAAAGGGAAGCTATATTTATATACACAGAGGAGATATGGGAGAGGCTCGTGGCAGATAACAGGTGACATATAAATGCAATCGTCAATATAGTACTTTGAGTAAGTACTGTGCAAGGCAGTGCATCTGATATATTGTGGTGACTAAGTGTGAAGTGAATTATGATACCGCCACGCCTCCGAAACGGAAGTTCGTATTTAATTTAACTCTAGAGAAAGAATATACTTTCATAAAAATAATAATAATAATAATAATAATAATAATAATAATAATAATAAAATCGGGTCACAAAATATAATCTGAGAATCAGGTTTACGCCCCCCCTCCTCTCCAGCCCCGGATTCATATGTGTCCCATTTTTGCAAATTAAAATTCTGGTCACTTTTAGGCTATCTCATCTTCCAGAAAGCGAACCGCACCTCCAAACGATACCTCTGGATCCGCTAGTGCTTCTGTATGGCACAGTTCTATACAATATACATACTGTTATCGTTGGAAAAGAACCCGTCAAGGCACCCTTGCAAAACAACATCAAAGATAAACGGTTTTATTTATTTTTCTGTATGGCTTAGTTCTATAAAATGAATACATGCTGTTACTGTGGGTGAAGAAAACGTGAAGGGTGCAGTGCGTCCCGCGCATACAGCACCCTGCGAAACACCACGTTAGAGGGAAGTGGTTTTAATTGTCCTTCTGTATATCAGTTCTATATAGTAAATTCATATAGTCATTGGCGCAAATCCCGAGAGGATGAGGGGGACATGTCCCCAACCTTGGAACTACGGGGGACTGTCCCCTCAATAATTCGATTTGAAATGTGTTTTTGGGGGAGAAATGTGATGATTTGTGTCCGACTGCCACAAAGGAAAGTGAGATGAAATTGATGTCTCTTGGCTTGTTTCATTTTAAAAAAAGAATCGTATTCTTTCATATTTCAAACTGAACTTCGTATCCTGACGTATTTACGTCACACCAATCTGTATTAATTCAGCTCCCGTTACTTGGACACAAATTGCAATAAGTGTCAGAAAAGGATATGTGCCTCTCCTCATGCTGGAAAATTGTCTCAGCTGTAGATAGGGCATAAATCCCGAGGAAATGGGGAGCCTGCCCCCCAATTTCAATACATTAAATTCGTCTTTAATTATTGTTAGTCTATTTATTTAATTCCTGTAACGATTCCTATAATGCTATTGAGATCATCATCATTTTTCTCAAATAATAGTATTCTTGCGTCATACATAATTTATTTTCTTTCTTCATAGTTTTGGGAAAGTCATTATTTAAGTTATTATAAAATAAGTGTCCTAAAATTTAACGCGGTCTAAGTAGAAGCATACCAATTACAAATGTATTCAGATTTCAGAATAAGTTCATGGCACTGATTTGTAATACTGATATTTACCACTATTTCATCTACATCGCCTGATATATAATACACATGTTCACCTCAGAAAGCAGATTCATCTGAGTCTCATCTGCCCCTTCGTCACCAAAAAAAGCCTTAAATCTGCCCGTCTCCCAATATTGAAGACAACTGTGCTCCCCCAGTTTCTTTGGGAGCCACCCTTGCACCGCCACTGCACTTTATCCGATTGTACACTAATGGAATCTATGACTAAAAATAATGGACATTCACTTTTGCCCAATTTCAATCCGACATTTTGTTCTGGAGTATGTCTGTTTTTGCATTTTTCCGAAAATTTTCGGATGGTCATCGCTCCGAGGCATTTCTACACCCAGGTTGGTCTATACTTTTCTTTTTATCTTGGAGACAGGAATTAAATCTTCCAAAAGACACAGACACACACACACACACACACACACATATATATATATATATATATATATATATATATATATATATATATATATATATATAACGTAATCACGTTTGTATGAGCGCCCTCTTGGTAGACTTGTCCACCGCCCTCATTAGTAAGCCAGCACGGGCCTGGATCTTTGTGGATGTTTGTGATACTGTAGCATCCTTAGTTTGTAACAAAATTTCAGCCATTTTTTATATTATTCTAAAAGTTACAAGAGTGTAAAGATAAATAGTCCACTAAGTGTGTTCGTGTCACGTTATTTTTTTATTTTTACTCTAAGAGTGTCAAATACGAGTATCCTCTAAATAAATCTTATCTACCCCACTCGGGGAGGGGGCTAGAAGATTCAAATGACACCAATGTACAATCACTTACCTCTGTTTCTTTTGTGGCTCCATCTCTGGATCACCCTCGGCCTCAATAATCTCTTCCAGTGACTGCTATCTTGATGTTTCCTGTATAACACCAACGTGTCGTGATCTTAAATGGTACCACAAGCCAGTCGTTGAATTTCGATTGTGGATAATACTTCGACAGTAATTGCATTTTGAAGAAACACCATCATTTTCACGAGTGAAATGTTCCCATATATTCGACTTTCCCATTGTAAATACTTCCCGAAAATATCTCTTCTTGCAGTTATCTTATATAGTTCGAAACAAGCTCTGCGTAGGTAACTGATATAATGAACTCACAATCAGTTGGGTATTCCTCATAACGAACTAATGCTTCTCCCACTAGGCCAATAAACATATCAGAAGTGTTGATATCGTAGGACACGTGTCCTTTCTCTAAACAACAATCTTTTATTGTTACCAAAATATTCAGTCACAGCGAATACGAAACCACGTACCGTATTAACAAAGGCGAGTACGAGATAGCTAGCTAAAAGCAGTCTCAAATAGCTATTACGATTAGAACACGCCGCATCAGCGAAATAAGATACTATTCAATTTCAGTCAGGGAGTAAAGCTTATCTGTATGTAATGATGCGTTTCTTTTCTTTTGTTTATAACTTCAATCAAACCAGGCAGGGAAGGAAATGTTGCTCTTTCGCAACTTCAAATTTCTCATCAGTTTCGTTTCGTCCCTTCGTGTTCCATCTCCTTCTGTTTCGATTTTTTTCGTTTTTCGAAAAATTTTTCGTTTTTCGTTTTCCGAAAAATTTTTCGTTTTTCGTTTTCCGAAAAATTTTTCGTTTTTCGTTTCCGAAAAATTTTTCGTTTTTCGTTTTTCGTTTTCCGAAAAATTTTTCGTTTTTCGTTTTTCGAAAAATTTTTCGTTTTTCGTTTTTCGAAAAATTTTTCGTTTTTCGTTTTCCGAAAAATTTTTCGTTTTTCGTTTTTCGAAAAATTTTTCGTTTTTCGTTTTTCGAAAAATTTTTCGTTTTTCGTTTTCGAAAAATCCATTTTTCGAGAAAGTATTTTTCGAAAAAATGTGGCCATCCCTATCACAAACAGAAGACAGGGGCACAAGCAGTGCCTGACACTTCACGAACTCAAACCCACCAAGACTCAACTCAACATGACCTTCAATTACGTTCTAGAAACCAAACCAATGCTAAGGCACAAACTCACCAACTTCCTATATGAAAACACAAGAAAAAAAATCTAACGTTTTGGTTCCAAAGTGATGACATAACAATAATACTAAAAAGGTTTTAATTTTCAGTAACCCAAACATTAATTAACTAGGGAACATAACAAAGCAAAAATAAATAAATAAAAATAAATTAAATTAAAAAATAAAAACCTGACAAGTAAGCTCTCCCTGACTACTTTTTTTTTTATTTCAGTGAGACTGTAAAATATGTCAATATCTTCGTAATATATATATATATATATATATATATATATATATATATATATATATATATTTCATTGTAAACAAAAGAAAGCTCTGAGAGCGCTTACCTCTGACGCGGTAGGTCCCTGGTTCGATTCCTGCTCCCAACAAATAGGCTTTTGGTAAACACTGTAGGTGTGGTTATTCTTAACACTTTCCAGTTTCCTTACATTTTCTTGATTCCACCATTATCATGTATCTCATCGTCACCTTCTCTCTTACATTGATGTACAATCATGGGGCGTTAAACTAAAAGAAAAAAAAATCTTGCAAATATCCTAGTAAAAATGAGTTTTCTAAACTACACTAGTGGCCCCGCGTAGCGTAGTCGCTAACGCTCCTGCCTTCGGTGCGAACGGTCCCGGGTTCGATCCCGGTGGGGGAACTCGGTCGAAAAAGTATCAAAAGATTTTAAGTCCAGCCATCCTGAATGAGGTTTCCTTGTCTTTTCCTCATTCACAGCAGGCAAATGCCGGAGTGGTACCTAACATATAGGTCCCAGGCCGTTTTCTTCCTTCCCAAATCCAAAAATGAAAATGAAATCTTTGAGTTTTACGTCCCACGGTTATGCCGGTTAGGCTAAAGGAGACGGTGATGATGAGTAATGTATGAAATGGTGGAATGAAGAAAGTGGGAGGAAACGGGAGAACCCCGAGAAAACCCACGCACACGGTGTTTGTCCACCACAAAGTTCACTTGGCGGGAGCTGGGATCGAACACGGGACCCCAAGCACCAGAGGTGAACACTCTACCACTGAGCCACCGCGGCCCCATTTTTCCCCAATCCATTCTTCCCTTCCTTTCCCCGGATAGTGTGATCACCGAGGGAAGTCATCCCTCATATGCGACGGGCTAACAAGTGTAATATACCATTACAGTTGAAAGTAATGGCAATTTTTTTTTTACGCACCCTGTACCTAGTAATTTTTTTTAATTCAATTTCGGTTTAGTTACACAATTTATTTACTCTCTCTACTTCGAATTAAATATAATGAACCCAAAGGTTTCGTTAGTAACCATATTCCCACTGTATAATATATTTATTTATATTTTGATTAAGTGTAAATCCCATTTCCGGATATATAACTTGAATAGTTACAAGGTTTACCATTCTGACGTCATACCGAAACATAGTTCCGTTATTGGATATAAATTTCCTTAATTTCAGACCAATGTAGATTTTGGCCAGGTACCTAATCTTTCCCTCACCCCCTCTCACTAGTCCATAGTCGCTTTCAGATCCGGTTATATCTGGATTTGCCAAATTTCTATTTGCTTTGTAATTTCCGCGGCTAAAGTTTTTCGTTCTGATTGGAGGAATTCTCCTACCTCTGGCTTTTTCGGCGCAATATTATCAGAACAATTGAAGACACCTTACGAGGAGCAGCCCGTGATTTCTTCTTCTACATATCTGCGGTAAAAGGATGGAAATTCTAACTATCTCAAGGTAATATCCAGTTAATTTCATTGATAAACGCCGTATAATGATTTAGGAGCTGACAAACTTACATTTTTCGTGAAGTGAACTGTAAAAAATAAAGGAGAAATGGGAACCAGCTTTACAGACGCCATATTGCTCGTTATCCAAGCCAAAGATTAGACAATATAGGAAAGTGATTTTTGATCTGTTAAAACTCAGTTAGGGATTAGGGACAATACGACCTGGTTTCGTACATATAGTGTGTATAGTAAATGTGATTTTTTTTTATTAGTCAGTAAGTGCATGTACACAGTAGGTTTCATAGTTGCAATGTTAACTTTCGGAATGGCAGCTTAAGCTAACAAAAAGGGGCTCCTATCCCCTTTTCCAAATTGAACCGGTTCTAGCGGGGGAATGGGTTAGCTATTGTTCGTTTTAGGGCCTTTTCCCCTTTCAGGGGAAGGGTCCCTACATAAACCTCCTTAAGGTGCCCCCCGGGCATCAACTTTTGGTAGTCATTATGTAAACAATTGGTCAGGTCAATTGGACCTAGTGTTTACCTTTCTCATTTTGCCCCCTCTAAATTAAATAGAGCCGACGGTATATATCAGAAGGGAGTATTTATTTTGTCAACATGCATGTAACTAAATGGTGCATGTTTGGTTTAGTTAGTTGTTTTATGTATAGTATTAGCAGTGGTGTATGTAGTTAGTAGTCTTGTGTGAGTGTGTGAAATTTCGGTTAGGACAGTGTATAAATATGTGTTAATTTAGTACCATTTTCTAACATAAATAAACCAGAGTAAATATTAAATTTCTGATTAATGAGTACAAGTATACATTTCAGTACACGGTAAATTATGCCTCCACTACAGCGCCATAGCGTCAGGTTTCGGTACTCAATTGTTTGTTGACAGTACGACATCGCATGACTTAGTGATTTAGATTGTTTGATTTTGGACAGTTATTCTCAAATTACTTCCCGTGGACATGGTTTTCGGTTCGGATGAGTATACCTTCGTATAAAATAGCATGAGATCTTACTGTACTAAAAATTTCAGCTTGCTAGGTCCAGTAGTTAATGAATAATCCGCTGAAATAAAGAACACCTATTTTCTTAATAGAAGTAAAGCCCATATGCTGTTACTGTTTGTTTGAAAATGTAATATTAAATTCTCTTTTCCCGTGGCTGTAGAAAATTCCATTGTTGCTTCAGTTTTATCAACAAATCAGAAATAGATTAATCGTTGACAATTTAACTTTCCGTAAATACATGTATGATTTTTTTTTTAAACCTGCAAGGTAAATACAATTTGGGTGCTTCGAAATAAAGAGTACGTGGTTCGATGAATGTGATCGTGTGGTGGTTTGAGCGTGATAGATTGTGATAGTTATATATATATATATATTTATTACTGCGTAATGTAAATATGTGTATGGCCTGCGTGTAAAATGTACGAAATAGGGTGTTTATAAAATATTACTTCGTGCGAAAATTAGTAGATAATGAATGAATGTAATGATATGTTAATAATATGATATATAATATGAATGAAATGATGACCCCTATATTTAAATGGATAGGCCTAGTGAATTTTATATAGTGAAAATATGAATATGTTTACGAAGAAAGAAAGAAAAAAAAAATCTCTCGCGTTTTGACTTCCACACCAGTGCATTCATCCAACCGAGTTTGCTACTTGGATAGTAAATTATAGTTGGGAATTGTGTGTTACTTTGCATTTATGTACCTCCTAACAACAGCCCCAGATCTTAAGCCTTTCAATAGATAGAGTAGCATCATGTGGGAATTACTTCTAAAGGTTGACAGAAATGATAATTAAGAAAACCAACTGCTATATCCTGTGATCATCGAAAAGTACAGGTTTCGGTCATTTGTACCTTTAGCATTCATTGCCTCTCCGAGATTTTTTTTTTGTTGCTTACCTTATTTATTTATTGTGCAGTGTTCATATAACTCAGTTCGGACTATCCGATTAAATTAACTGCTACTAAATTAATATTCATGGATAGCGTACCCGGACGTCAACCCCTAGTCCCCTTAAGTATTTTTCATGTCTTTTCTTAGTTTAATTAGATGAGGGAAATTAACGACGTCCCAGACGGTGGCATGTCTGCGCTGGGTAGCCATCGGTGATGTTTCGGTAATTGAAATCACCGATCCAAAATTCAGTTTATTTATTTAATTTTTTTTTATTTTGGCGAATTACTAAGTAGGGATACCTTAGCTATTACTCTAATTTCATCCCTATTCTGGAATCTTCTGGTTTCCAAGAGGTCGGATGATTTTTTTTTTCTTTTCTTGAAATTCTAAATTAGCGCCTTCTCTAACCTTCCGGACGATTTCCGGGAACCTGCTGGTTTGGGCCGGATACGGGGATCGGATTTCAATCTTACAACCAAATACTTGTGGGATTGGGATCTGATGGACACAGAACTTGCATCCTTGGCAGCAGGGCGTTCCTTGAGTCTACGTATTTGAGTAGACCACCCTTTTGGCATGTTAAGAATATTTTGGCTATGGATTTGTCGAGATAGAAATTCGACTTCTGTCTTTGTAGCGTTAGTTATTTCCCACTTAAGTCTTTGGCGCCACTATTCTTCGTCTTCCTTCTTCTCTATCTCTCTCTGTCTTCATTACTTCGAGATTTTTTTTTTTTAAATTTCAACCTCCCCCCCCCCTGGTTTCTGAAACTCATGAAAATGTACAATATTCCATATCACTTATTTCGATCGTATGTACTAACTGAGACATCGAGGGATGCAATTCGTGGAGGTATTGCAGCACATCTCGGGACCATTTTCGCGATATTCAATCCACCACTGGAGAAATTGACGGGAAGGTACACTATGCTTTTAGATTCCTAGAAACCTTGGTTATTCATGGATCATACAAATTATATCCATTGACAACTGATTACTGGTTTTTATTTCTATTGATTGGTCATATAGTGTGTATGTATTAGTAGTCTGGGCCCACTAGTTTCCAATAACATTGATTTTTCTTATATACATCTATATATGTGCTTACATAGTTTTAAAAGTTACGTGCCTGCTCATTTTGTTACATTTCCACCTCTTATGTCACTAAATAACACCAACTATTTTTTATATATATATATGCGGATCTTTAGTAAATTGAAAATGATTATTGATTATCGGGTTTATACATAGAAAGTACAATGTTGCAACCTTATGAGAGAAAAAAGTGAATTTTGATAGTCAGGGTTTTTGTTTTGTCTTTGAGCCAATAAAATATAAATATTTATAAAATATGAATACTTGTCGAATATGAACGGTTATGTAAAATTTAAACGTCGACAAAATACTACGATGGATATTAAAGTAAAATTTATTGTATTGAGTAATATGAATATATATATATACGAGTATGTATGTAATGGGCTCGGTATTTACCCTGGTTTTGTTTAGGTTGCCATAGGTTTTTGACACCCGACCTTTACCAACTATTTGTGATATATAGCGTTACCGCGTATATTGTAATAAATTACATTTTGTTGAGTGGTTACTGATGTCTGTAACTATTAAAGTTGAATATAATGTTAAATACCGCATGTAAGTAAAACAAGTAGCAGGTCGTAAGATAAGTAAGATAACCCTAATCCTCATCCAAATTTATTCGCAAGATCAAAGTGAAATTAATAACCTACGAAACGGTGTGCCCCACCAACGAATCTTCTATCAGTAGACTCTGAAACAAATCCTTCCCCTACGATCAGAAATTTAACTATTCAGTGACTAGAATCTTTTGACTACAAGATCTATACTATAAAGAAAATTACTGGTCTTAAATTTAATGAAGAGAAGTTTAGTTGATAACTTAATGTGAATACCGGAATATGGAAACATGTTCTCAATGTCTGTGACTGGATTCAAAATTTTTTTTAACCTTGATAAACTTTGAAATTTTATATTGAGTGCGTCGAGTGACGAAATGAGAAATATAAATATATATATGATATGAAGCAACTATTTGTCTATAGTTAAAACAAAAATAATTAAATACTCTCATGGACACAAACCATAGTGCGAAAAGAGAGTTGGAAAAAGGAGCTATTATCGATGTGAGAACAAAGGCTCATAAAATCGTCGAAATGTCTCCTCTTGGGACAGAGACCTAATAAAATGTTACTAAAGTGTTTTTTTTTTAAGGATGATTAACCAATTATATTTTTTTTTCTTTCTTTTCCGCAACGATATATATATATTCATTACATTGAATCCTAAATGTATTGATCTTTGAAATTTTTTATTTTTGTCTTTCATTTTTTTTTGTCAAATTCTCTTTTATGTAATTCAACTTTTAATATATCTATAGGAAGAGAAATGTGTTATTTGGTCTTGATAAAATTAGCGAATTTCTATGCATGTTAATGAAACATTCTTTCCATGTATTAAATTTTTTCCCTGTTATGTCCAACTAATTTTTCTTTTATTGAAATGTAATAAATGTATATAGTAATGTAGTTAGGTTAGTTTAATTTAACTAAATACAACCCGAAGTATACATTGTCCTGTATGACTGTGTGTGTGAGTGAAATGTAGGTTTAGTATTAAGTGCATCCATAATTTTGACATATATGTGCGATTTATTATAATTAATGGTAGTTATCAATTAAACTCATTGAATGTTAATACTAACTTAAGTTGGCTCTATGAAGGAAGTAAAAAGGACTGAAGTAGCCTGAACGAATGATCAGCATGGGAGAACTGTGAAAGTCAAAATCTTCTACGAATATGTGATACTCTGATTTTTTTTTTTTTTCTTTGTGGTCGATTCTAACATGCCATCAACTTCGTCCTTTATTTTTCAAGTATTGGATATTAGTCTAGAACTTCTGGAAATATTGAATAAACTGTAAACTTAAACTTTCTCATCTATCTCGGATCTAGATCGGGATAATTTGGTAGTTGGGGTTAAATGGATCTAGATCGGGGATGTATGGGTTAACATGTGTCTACCCTTAATCACCTGAATACCAAATATTAACCCAATAGCTATTGGAAATGATCACAATTAGATAATTATTCACTTTCCTTTACCATATTCCTCAAAATATCCAGTAACAGTTTTCCTCTTTATCACCTTCTTACTTTACCTCTTTCCTCTTCTATCTTCCTTTTCCTTTCTCCATCTTCTATTTTTAATAAAACTGAAAAGGGGGTCGTGACTGGGAATTCTATATGTAATAAACACGGTCATGTATTTATTTATTTCATTTTATTTTCTTTAGAAGTCCGATAAAAAGTTTTCTCGTTTCGATCGAACCTAGTATGTTCGAAATTAAGAAATGGGTAATATATTCCAACATAATTAGACATAAGCTGATAGCTTCATGAATAGCCCCACCAGGGGTGAAGGGTTCCCACTCACGACTTATTCCATGCATCACATTTGTTGCAGATTCTTTTTTTTTTCCCTCAATCAGTTTTAGATTGAAGAGCCGTGACGGGATTCGTTGTTATGGCAACAGTGGTTGCTGTGGCAACGGCCCCCCTTTTTTCAGTTTTAGAGTGGCGACACGTGACAGGATTGTTGCCATGGTAACGCATGTTTGCTGTGGTAACGGATCTGAAAATGCTTATTGAATAATACCAGTTATCATGCCAATCAGTTTGAATTGGTGAACCGCGATAAGAATGGTTGTCATGGCAACGTTTGTTTCCATGGCAACGGATCTCAGTTTAAATGGCGACCGATAGATTTGAAATTTTTTTAAGAATGTCAAAGAGTGAGGTTGAAGGCATGTTGAATTGATTACAACATTGAAATTAATAAGAGAAATTTTATAGTCAAATGAAATAAGTAGAGTCGTTGGCTACTTTGTCATTTTTGTTTCCTTTTCTAAGGGGGAAAAAGAGAAGGAGTGTCAAAATTTTTTCTAAAATTAGAATTAAACGCTAGAAGGGTTTCAAGGAAGGAAAGAGAATGGGAGTCCTTTAAGTCATGAATAATACTTGTCTGGATAGCAAATAAGTATTTTATAGTATATGTGTATTTTTGCTATATATATCTTGTCTTTTGTCAAGTGTAAAGTGTCTCAAAACTATGGCAACAAAAAAGGTTGTGGTGTCACAGGGCGAGTGTGAAATCACGTGCACTCAATGCACATTAAATGAAAAAGAGAAAAGATCTCGCGCCCCGCGAAGATTAATTAGATGCACCGGTTGTGGACAAAAATGGATCCACTTTGCTTGTTCCAATTTAGATGACACTGCTGAAAATGCAGAAAAGGTGCAAACCGGCGAAATAGAAAAATATTGTGAGGACTGTGAAAAGGACCGAGGCCAAATATCTCCAGCGGAGATATCTGACCTCGACGATGAGGAAAAAGATGAAAATCACAGTGATTCTCGGGATCAGACGGCAAACCCGAAGGAAGGAATGTCATCTGGAGGGTCTGACACGTCTGCATTAATTCGCCAGATGATGGAAATGATGCATGAAAAATTTTCTAACATGGAACAAAATAATACAGAAATGAGGCGTGAGATAAATCAGAATAGTGAAAACTTAAGGCGTGAGATAAATCAGAAAATAGATCAGAATAGTGAAAACTTAAGGCGTGAGATAAATGAGAAGTTTGATACCTCGAAACGAGAGACCGACGCTCGATTCGAGGTATTAAACAATAAAATTGACCAGATTTGTTTAGACTTTGCCTCTTCGATTAGTAAATTGAAAGAGCAAACGTCTACTGAATTGGAGCAGGTTAGATACCAGGCCCAACAGTCTACCGAGCAGCTCAGAGACGAAACAAATGAGAAACTAAACGAAATAGATGTAAGGTTTGAGGGTACAAACAAAAGATTTGGTGACATCGAACGAAAGGTTGAACAGCAGCAGGCTGAAATAAGTAAATTGAATGTTGTAATATCCGACCTATCAATAGAAACTAAACTAGAGTCGGTTGATCAAAGAATTAGTCGAATTCAAACTGAGGTAGACAGTATTAAGGGGAAGATTACTAAACTGGAAATCGTCAAGTCTGACATCTCCTATCCTTTTCCTGATGGCGATTCTCCAGGGAAAATTTTCCCAGAAACAAGTAATGTCCTCCCGGGTAAGAGTCAAGTGTTGCCTGATGCACGGGACACAGCAATGTATTGCTCCCCGCATCAGCCAACCTCGAAATCATGGTTGAGTAATTTCGATGTACCGATGCAGTCGAGTGTTGTGACTACAACAGTCACTAGCGTAAATGCTCACTCTACTTTTGGAATGGTACAATCTTACAGCGTGCTGCCAGGAGGGGAAGGGAGATGTGCCGGACCGTCGGTTACTGCCGTGGTGGGTCCTAAGTTCGAACCTTACATGGTCAATACTAACTATAAAACCTCTCTTGGTCATATGGGAGCGTTCAGTTCAGTGACCACTCCGTCGGTGGCAAATCCGGTGACAACCCCAACTGCTCAGGATAACGCGTTGATTCCACTAGATTCTTTTCCTGCCCCGTATAGTATGAGCTCTAAAGTTTCCCTCCGGGATATTGAACGTTTCCCCACTTTCGATGGGAACATTACTAACGGGTTACCTAGAGTTTTCCTGCGAAGATTGCAGCAATATCTAGACATGTACAAACTTACTGATGGAGAACGCCTACAAATAGTTGAAAAATGTTTGATCGCCGCTTCGGGCGCATGGTTTGCTTCGGTTAAATACCAAATCCGGACGTTCGGTGATTTTTTGATTCTTTTCAAAGAAGAATATTGTAATGAGCACATCGAACGGCTCCAAAAGAGAAACTTACAATCGCTCCGGTATGATCGCTCCAAGTATGGGTCCCTCTTGGACTATGCTTGGAAAATTATCGAACTATATTATCAGATAGCTGAACATCCCTCGCAGGCCGAACTGGTAGATATTATAGTTAACGCTCTTCCACCCGATGAGTCCCGGGCCATAGCGTCCCACTTGTGCCAAACGGTGCGAGAAGTCACCTCACGTTTAGCTGCCTTGTGCGGTAAGGAAGTTGGTGGTCCACCAAAACGATACTTCGCCCGACAGGCAAAAATTCTAAAACCGACGAAGACGAAAGTAACGGCAAGTTGCCAGACAGATTTCCTGAGTTATACCCAAGCTGGATCTCGTTATCCTAGTGGGTATGGCTCAGAAAACAACAATAATGGCCGGCGACTATTTAGGAATCGGCCCATGTTCAACAATCGCCGGAGTTATCGTCCCTATGACCGTACCAACATGGAATCAAACCCGGATAGGGGCGATAACACCAGGAGGAATTTTAACAGGACGTACGGAAGAAGGGAGAACGGTAATAGTCAGGGCAATAATAATAACAATAATAGTAACAATAATGTAAATCGACCCCAGAATTCAGTCCCTTCGCAAGTGCGTGGTAACGGTGAGCCTAGAACAATACTAAATGGCAGTGATCGTCGGGAAACTGCATCCTAATGTCATCTGATATGCTAGTCGACGGCTGAAGCCTTACGAGTTGTATCTGTCGATTTCTCAGTTATAACTTCTGTCCGTTCTATTGCTATATGAACACTACTGAAAAAAAAAAAAAAAAGTATCGGAACTCACAATTTTCGAAATTTAAAGATTTTCAATTGTACAGAAGATAAACGTAATGAATTACTCGCGCAATACCCCAAGTAGATATAATATACTGTCCTAGTGTGACTGGTAATGTTTGAATGAGATGAATGAGTGTGTTAATTTAACAAGCATCAGTAGTTAGTATTCCCAATTAGCAAAATTTTGTTATTCTAACAAAATTTTTGTTAATGGGCCGGGGAAAACTGTAATATACCATTACAGTTGAAAGTAATGGCAATTTTTTTTTACGCACCCTGTACCTAGTAATTTTTTTTAATTCAATTTCGGTTTAGTTACACAATTTATTTACTCTCTCTACTTCGAATTAAATATAATGAACCCAAAGGTTTCGTTAGTAACCATATTCCCACTGTATAATATATTTATTTATATTTTGATTAAGTGTAAATCCCATTTCCGGATATATAACTTGAATAGTTACAAGGTTTACCATTCTGACGTCATACCGAAACATAGTTCCGTTATTGGATATAAATTTCCTTAATTTCAGACCAATGTAGATTTTGGCCAGGTACCTAATCTTTCCCTCACCCCCTCTCACTAGTCCATAGTCGCTTTCAGATCCGGTTATATCTGGATTTGCCAAATTTCTATTTGCTTTGTAATTTCCGCGGCTAAAGTTTTTCGTTCTGATTGGAGGAATTCTCCTACCTCTGGCTTTTTCGGCGCAATATTATCAGAACAATTGAAGACACCTTACGAGGAGCAGCCCGTGATTTCTTCTTCTACATATCTGCGGTAAAAGGATGGAAATTCTAACTATCTCAAGGTAATATCCAGTTAATTTCATTGATAAACGCCGTATAATGATTTAGGAGCTGACAAACTTACATTTTTCGTGAAGTGAACTGTAAAAAATAAAGGAGAAATGGGAACCAGCTTTACAGACGCCATATTGCTCGTTATCCAAGCCAAAGATTAGACAATATAGGAAAGTGATTTTTGATCTGTTAAAACTCAGTTAGGGATTAGGGACAATACGACCTGGTTTCGTACATATAGTGTGTATAGTAAATGTGATTTTTTTTTATTAGTCAGTAAGTGCATGTACACAGTAGGTTTCATAGTTGCAATGTTAACTTTCGGAATGGCAGCTTAAGCTAACAAAAAGGGGCTCCTATCCCCTTTTCCAAATTGAACCGGTTCTAGCGGGGGAATGGGTTAGCTATTGTTCGTTTTAGGGCCTTTTCCCCTTTCAGGGGAAGGGTCCCTACATAAACCTCCTTAAGGTGCCCCCCGGGCATCAACTTTTGGTAGTCATTATGTAAACAATTGGTCAGGTCAATTGGACCTAGTGTTTACCTTTCTCATTTTGCCCCCTCTAAATTAAATAGAGCCGACGGTATATATCAGAAGGGAGTATTTATTTTGTCAACATGCATGTAACTAAATGGTGCATGTTTGGTTTAGTTAGTTGTTTTATGTATAGTATTAGCAGTGGTGTATGTAGTTAGTAGTCTTGTGTGAGTGTGTGAAATTTCGGTTAGGACAGTGTATAAATATGTGTTAATTTAGTACCATTTTTCTAACATAAATAAACCAGAGTAAATATTAAATTTCTGATTAATGAGTACAAGTATACATTTCAGTACACGGTAAATTATGCCTCCACTACAGCGCCATAGCGTCAGGTTTCGGTACTCAATTGTTTGTTGACAGTACGACATCGCATGACTTAGTGATTTAGATTGTTTGATTTTGGACAGTTATTCTCAAATTACTTCCCGTGGACATGGTTTTCGGTTCGGATGAGTATACCTTCGTATAAAATAGCATGAGATCTTACTGTACTAAAAATTTCAGCTTGCTAGGTCCAGTAGTTAATGAATAATCCGCTGAAATAAAGAACACCTATTTTCTTAATAGAAGTAAAGCCCATATGCTGTTACTGTTTGTTTGAAAATGTAATATTAAATTCTCTTTTCCCGTGGCTGTAGAAAATTCCATTGTTGCTTCAGTTTTATCAACAAATCAGAAATAGATTAATCGTTGACAATTTAACTTTCCGTAAATACATGTATGATTTTTTTTTTAAACCTGCAAGGTAAATACAATTTGGGTGCTTCGAAATAAAGAGTACGTGGTTCGATGAATGTGATCGTGTGGTGGTTTGAGCGTGATAGATTGTGATAGTTATATATATATATATATTTATTACTGCGTAATGTAAATATGTGTATGGCCTGCGTGTAAAATGTACGAAATAGGGTGTTTATAAAATATTACTTCGTGCGAAAATTAGTAGATAATGAATGAATGTAATGATATGTTAATAATATGATATATAATATGAATGAAATGATGACCCCTATATTTAAATGGATAGGCCTAGTGAATTTTATATAGTGAAAATATGAATATGTTTACGAAGAAAGAAAGAAAAAAAAAAATCTCTCGCGTTTTGACTTCCACACCAGTGCATTCATCCAACCGAGTTTGCTACTTGGATAGTAAATTATAGTTGGGAATTGTGTGTTACTTTGCATTTATGTACCTCCTAACAACAGCCCCAGATCTTAAGCCTTTCAATAGATAGAGTAGCATCATGTGGGAATTACTTCTAAAGGTTGACAGAAATGATAATTAAGAAAACCAACTGCTATATCCTGTGATCATCGAAAAGTACAGGTTTCGGTCATTTGTACCTTTAGCATTCATTGCCTCTCCGAGATTTTTTTTTTGTTGCTTACCTTATTTATTTATTGTGCAGTGTTCATATAACTCAGTTCGGACTATCCGATTAAATTAACTGCTACTAAATTAATATTCATGGATAGCGTACCCGGACGTCAACCCCTAGTCCCCTTAAGTATTTTTCATGTCTTTTCTTAGTTTAATTAGATGAGGGAAATTAACGACGTCCCAGACGGTGGCATGTCTGCGCTGGGTAGCCATCGGTGATGTTTCGGTAATTGAAATCACCGATCCAAAATTCAGTTTATTTATTTAATTTTTTTTTATTTTGGCGAATTACTAAGTAGGGATACCTTAGCTATTACTCTAATTTCATCCCTATTCTGGAATCTTCTGGTTTCCAAGAGGTCGGATGATTTTTTTTTCTTTTCTTGAAATTCTAAATTAGCGCCTTCTCTAACCTTCCGGACGATTTCCGGGAACCTGCTGGTTTGGGCCGGATACGGGGATCGGATTTCAATCTTACAACCAAATACTTGTGGGATTGGGATCTGATGGACACAGAACTTGCATCCTTGGCAGCAGGGCGTTCCTTGAGTCTACGTATTTGAGTAGACCACCCTTTTGGCATGTTAAGAATATTTTGGCTATGGATTTGTCGAGATAGAAATTCGACTTCTGTCTTTGTAGCGTTAGTTATTTCCCACTTAAGTCTTTGGCGCCACTATTCTTCGTCTTCCTTCTTCTCTATCTCTCTCTGTCTTCATTACTTCGAGATTTTTTTTTTTTTAAATTTCAACCTCCCCCCCCCCTGGTTTCTGAAACTCATGAAAATGTACAATATTCCATATCACTTATTTCGATCGTATGTACTAACTGAGACATCGAGGGATGCAATTCGTGGAGGTATTGCAGCACATCTCGGGACCATTTTCGCGATATTCAATCCACCACTGGAGAAATTGACGGGAAGGTACACTATGCTTTTAGATTCCTAGAAACCTTGGTTATTCATGGATCATACAAATTATATCCATTGACAACTGATTACTGGTTTTTATTTCTATTGATTGGTCATATAGTGTGTATGTATTAGTAGTCTGGGCCCACTAGTTTCCAATAACATTGATTTTTCTTATATACATCTATATATGTGCTTACATAGTTTTAAAAGTTACGTGCCTGCTCATTTTGTTACATTTCCACCTCTTATGTCACTAAATAACACCAACTATTTTTTATATATATATATGCGGATCTTTAGTAAATTGAAAATGATTATTGATTATCGGGTTTATACATAGAAAGTACAATGTTGCAACCTTATGAGAGAAAAAAGTGAATTTTGATAGTCAGGGTTTTTGTTTTGTCTTTGAGCCAATAAAATATAAATATTTATAAAATATGAATACTTGTCGAATATGAACGGTTATGTAAAATTTAAACGTCGACAAAATACTACGATGGATATTAAAGTAAAATTTATTGTATTGAGTAATATGAATATATATATATACGAGTATGTATGTAATGGGCTCGGTATTTACCCTGGTTTTGTTTAGGTTGCCATAGGTTTTTGACACCCGACCTTTACCAACTATTTGTGATATATAGCGTTACCGCGTATATTGTAATAAATTACATTTTGTTGAGTGGTTACTGATGTCTGTAACTATTAAAGTTGAATATAATGTTAAATACCGCATGTAAGTAAAACAAGTAGCAGGTCGTAAGATAAGTAAGATAACCCTAATCCTCATCCAAATTTATTCGCAAGATCAAAGTGAAATTAATAACCTACGAAACGGTGTGCCCCACCAACGAATCTTCTATCAGTAGACTCTGAAACAAATCCTTCCCCTACGATCAGAAATTTAACTATTCAGTGACTAGAATCTTTTGACTACAAGATCTATACTATAAAGAAAATTACTGGTCTTAAATTTAATGAAGAGAAGTTTAGTTGATAACTTAATGTGAATACCGGAATATGGAAACATGTTCTCAATGTCTGTGACTGGATTCAAAATTTTTTTTAACCTTGATAAACTTTGAAATTTTATATTGAGTGCGTCGAGTGACGAAATGAGAAATATAAATATATATATGATATGAAGCAACTATTTGTCTATAGTTAAAACAAAAATAATTAAATACTCTCATGGACACAAACCATAGTGCGAAAAGAGAGTTGGAAAAAGGAGCTATTATCGATGTGAGAACAAAGGCTCATAAAATCGTCGAAATGTCTCCTCTTGGGACAGAGACCTAATAAAATGTTACTAAAGTGTTTTTTTTTTAAGGATGATTAACCAATTATATTTTTTTTTCTTTCTTTTCCGCAACGATATATATATATTCATTACATTGAATCCTAAATGTATTGATCTTTGAAATTTTTTATTTTTGTCTTTCATTTTTTTTTTTTGTCAAATTCTCTTTTATGTAATTCAACTTTTAATATATCTATAGGAAGAGAAATGTGTTATTTGGTCTTGATAAAATTAGCGAATTTCTATGCATGTTAATGAAACATTCTTTCCATGTATTAAATTTTTTCCCTGTTATGTCCAACTAATTTTTCTTTTATTGAAATGTAATAAATGTATATAGTAATGTAGTTAGGTTAGTTTAATTTAACTAAATACAACCCGAAGTATACATTGTCCTGTATGACTGTGTGTGTGAGTGAAATGTAGGTTTAGTATTAAGTGCATCCATAATTTTGACATATATGTGCGATTTATTATAATTAATGGTAGTTATCAATTAAACTCATTGAATGTTAATACTAACTTAAGTTGGCTCTATGAAGGAAGTAAAAAGGACTGAAGTAGCCTGAACGAATGATCAGCATGGGAGAACTGTGAAAGTCAAAATCTTCTACGAATATGTGATACTCTGATTTTTTTTTTTTTCTTTGTGGTCGATTCTAACATGCCATCAACTTCGTCCTTTATTTTTCAAGTATTGGATATTAGTCTAGAACTTCTGGAAATATTGAATAAACTGTAAACTTAAACTTTCTCATCTATCTCGGATCTAGATCGGGATAATTTGGTAGTTGGGGTTAAATGGATCTAGATCGGGGATGTATGGGTTAACATGTGTCTACCCTTAATCACCTGAATACCAAATATTAACCCAATAGCTATTGGAAATGATCACAATTAGATAATTATTCACTTTCCTTTACCATATTCCTCAAAATATCCAGTAACAGTTTTCCTCTTTATCACCTTCTTACTTTACCTCTTTCCTCTTCTATCTTCCTTTTCCTTTCTCCATCTTCTATTTTTAATAAAACTGAAAAGGGGGTCGTGACTGGGAATTCTATATGTAATAAACACGGTCATGTATTTATTTATTTCATTTTATTTTCTTTAGAAGTCCGATAAAAAGTTTTCTCGTTTCGATCGAACCTAGTATGTTCGAAATTAAGAAATGGGTAATATATTCCAACATAATTAGACATAAGCTGATAGCTTCATGAATAGCCCCACCAGGGGTGAAGGGTTCCCACTCACGACTTATTCCATGCATCACATTTGTTGCAGATTCTTTTTTTTTCCCTCAATCAGTTTTAGATTGAAGAGCCGTGACGGGATTCGTTGTTATGGCAACAGTGGTTGCTGTGGCAACGGCCCCCCTTTTTCCAGTTTTACAAGGCCATTGATGCCGAAAGCCCAGAAATCTAAATCCTAAATCTTCACTACACAAGGGAATTTTCGCGCTGAAAACGGTTTATTAGCAATTATGTTAAGCAGCCCTGTAGTAAATCTGCACCAAGTAATAAATCGTCACATATAAAACGGAATGAATAAACACATAACATTCATTTTGCTACCTTGAAATGTAAAATGTTTCAAAACATTAATATTCAAAGATTTCTCAAAATTCAGATTCACCCATTCCATTCTCCTCAATCATTAACGAGTTTTACAATAGTAAGAATTGTATTCATAAACTACATTACTTACTTAGTACTATATTAAAGCAAGTTACACTAAAAGAATATATAATTAATGGAATATTTAACGAAAGTAATAGTTAACTATTGACTTACCCAGGCTTTTGTTTCCTTCCTCTCTTCTTTTCCGTTTGTAAACAACCTCGTTTCGCAAGCAAAAGACGGTAGTTCAATGACGTCAGCCATGGCGAAAGAAAGAGTGTCTATAGGCGGTCAGGATCTCACACATAGATGGACGTATATAACATATAGCTGAAGTATTTAACATACGTATACGTATGTAAACTACAGAAGATTGTTAGATGTCAGACATCCTGCAGAGACATGGTGTAATATCTAAGCGGGTAAAAGGCAGTACCTGTGTAGTATATGGATAAAGTACGCTCCGTACAGATTTCCTTAGTAAACATAACGAATCCTTGTATTTGTACAATATACCGCTGTCCGGATAATGGATTTTTCTCAGTGTACATTGTTCTAATCTCCCTAGCTTTTCATCGAAATCCTTAGTTTGCTGGTTTCTCTTCTGGTCTAATTTTTCATCAAAATGTTGGGCTTGCTTCCTAATTTGTTCCGATTGGTTCCTAATTTGCTGAACTATTTCATCACTTTTTCGAACTTGTTCCTTAATTTGCTCAGATTGGTTCCTAATTTGCTGAGCTAAGTCTCTTAAGATGTCAGTTAAATTTTCATTAGAATTCATTTCTGGATTCATACTCTGATCACCATTTATGTCTCTATCCGTTGCACTCATTGTAATATTTCGGTGTATCACTTTACCGCTTCTCAAAATGGTAACACTAATGTCACGTTGAATGTTAGCCGTTTTTACTATCCTTCGAAACGACACTTTTATATATCCCGGTGTTGAGGCACCACTAAAATATTACTACGTTTGCTTTTTACGTAGTATCTAGATTGAATCCTGGTTCTTAACTAACTAATCTTCAAATAATTCACACGTTTTACCATTTTCTTAACTGATTTTAATATTCAATCATGAGAAGCGTAAATAATCCACTTTTACATATTTAACAAGATGTCTGCACACTTATACATACATCTATTATGTTTCCATAGAGATTACATCAATAGTTGACGATCAAAATAACCTAAAGATATTTCTTTGCACCTTTCTTTTCTTTATATATTACTGCTCAAATAATTCGCCTCTGATCCTTTTTATAATATGGTACAGATTGATAATAACGAATTAACTAACTAACTCTATGGCCTATGGAACCCGGAGGTTCAGTGCCGCGTTCACAAAAGCTCTCCACTGACTTCTATCCTTAGCTAATTGCATCCAGTTTCTACTTTGTATTCCTATCTCTGCGAGATCCATCTTAATATTATCCTCCCATCTGCGCCTAGGTCTTCCTAATGGTCGTTTTCCTATGGGTCTACCAGTCAAGACTTTGAAAGCGTTTCTACTTTCTTCCATTCTAGCTACATGACCTGCCCACCTAAGCCTCCTAGACTTGACGACCCTAAAAATGTTGGGTAAACCGTATAAACTATGTAGTTCCTCGTTATGAAGCTTCCGCCATTCCCCATTCTCGTTCATCTTGGGTCCGAATATTCTTCTCAGGATCCTGTTCTCAAATACTTTCAGTCTATGTTCTTCCCTCAGAGTAAGCGACCATGTTTCGCAACCATACAGAACAACAGGCATGATTATCGTTTTATATATTTTAAGCTTCAAATTCCTCGACAGAATTCGCGACGACAAGAGATTTTGAACCGAGTAGTAACACGAATTCCCTGCTTTTAGTCGACATTTAATTTCTTCGTGAATATGATTTTCGTCTGTTAATATTGATCCTAAATATTTGAAAGTATCAACTTTATCAAAAGCATTATTTAATATTTTAACGCCTCCACAATTTGCCGTATTACGGTCCCGACGCACTTCCATGTATTTAGTTTTCTCTGCATTTACTTCTAAACCCATGTCCCTGCAAGCGTTTAATAAGATCTCTGCATTTATTTTTACTGTTCTCCTATCATCCCCTATTAAATTTACATCATCAGCATATGCCATAACCTGGTGAATGCCGTTCAACTCTAGGCCCTGGTTGCTATCTTTGATTTTCCTTATGGCGTATTCCAGCACAAAGTTAAATAATAATGGCGACAACGCATCTCCTTGTTTCAGGCCATTTTCGACGTGGAAGCTCGGGGACAAAAATTTTCCTACCCGGACTTTACTTTGGGATTCACTTAAACATATCTTAATTAATCTAATTAGCTTTCTCGGTATTCCAAGTTCTGTAAGAACGTTGTATAATGTTTCTCTCCTAACCGAGTCGTAAGCCTTTCTAAAATCAATAAATAGTTGATGTACCGGGGTATTGTATTCCCACTTCTTTTCGAGTATTTGGCGAATGGTAAATATTTGGTCGATAGTTGATCGATTTCGTCTAAATCCGCACTGATAATCTCCAATAATTTCATCTGCGTATGGGGTCAATCTTGCTAACAGAATATTTGAAAGGATTTTATAGGATGTTGACAGAAGAGAAATGCCTCGATAATTATTACAGTCAGTTTTGTCGCCTTTCTTGTGAATTGGAACAATGATTGACTCTTTCCACTCTTGTGGCAATTCTTCCTTGTTCCAGATAAGGAGAATGAGTTTGTGTATCTTGTTCCACAATTTTTCGCCTCCAGCTAAAATTAACTCAGCCGGAATTTCATCTACACCCGGAGATTTGTGTTTCTTTAATTTCTTTATAGCGGCTTCCACTTCTATTCGATTGGGTTCTGGAATATACGGTTCTGCGGTGTGTATCTCCTTTTCTCCACGCACATTAGTTTTTGGCTGCGTGTTCAGCAAATCGTCAAAGAAATCTTTCCATCTATTTAAGAGGCTATCCGTATCAGTGAGAACTGTTCCGTCAGATTTCTTTAAAATATAAGCACGAGGTTGATAGCCTTTCTTAAATTCGCTGATCCCCTTATACATGTCCCGAATATTTTTATTTTTACTATTATCTTCAAGTTCCTTAATTTTAGCTTTCAAAAAATCCCGTTTCTTTGTTCTAAAAGTTTTGGAAGTTTCCCGCCTGATATCTGCGAAATTTTGTGTAGTTATTTCATTCGGATTTTGTAGCCACCGTAATTTTGCCTGTTTTCTCTTCTCTGCTAGTTTAATGCATTCTTGGTCGAACCATGGTTTGTTCCTACGTATTTCCGCGTGTCCCAATTTTTCTATTGCTGAACTTTTAATGCTATCTCTAATTTCAATCCAAGTATCCTCAACACTAGTGCACTCCGAGTCTTCTAAGACCGAGAATCTATTCGAAACTTCAATCTGGTATTACTCTCTTACCTGGCTCTCTTCTAATTTCTTTAAATTAAATCTCTCCGTTTTCGGACATTGAATATTACCTTTATTCAACGATAATCTCTCCCGTATTATCGCTACTACCAGGTAGTGATCAGTGTCACAATCAGCCCCTCTAAACGACCGGACGTCAATTATGCTAGATTGTCTTCTTCTATCTACTAAAACGTGATCAATTTGATTATGTGTTTTTCCGTCTGGTGATGTCCAAGTGTATTTATGAACGTCGCGATGTGGGAATTTTGTACTCTTCACGATTAGGTTTTTGGATGTTGCAAAGTTCACGAGTCTAACACCGTTGTCATTACTTTCCTTATGCAAACTTTCGTTCCCTATAATCGGTTTGAAAATATCCTCTCGTTCTACCTTCGCATTGAAATCCCCTAATAGAATCTTCATATGGTATCGCGGGAGTTGGTCAAATATCCGTTCCACTTCTTCGTAAAAACTATCTTTTATATCGTCACCCTTATCTTCAGTTGGAGCATGTACATTTAAAACAATAATATCACACCACCGTCCCTTAAGAGTAATAAAAGAAAGTCTGTCAGTAACAAATTCAACCCGTTTAATTGCTGGTAATATTCGTTTGTGAACGAAAAACCCTGTTCCTAACTGGTGATTTTTATTTCCTTCCCCGTAAAAGAACGTAAAATTTCCGGAATTCCCAGATCCATTTCCTTCCCACCTAACTTCCTGAACTCCTACTAAGTCCATCCTGTATTTCTCTAACTCGCTCGTTACAGATTTTAACGCGCCTGCCCTATAAAGACTTCTAATATTCCATGTTCCAAATCTCATGTCCATTTTCTTTTGCTGATGTCGTGCCAAGTTATCAGTCCTTGTCCGAGGCTTTTGTGAATGTTTCTGAACAAGTACCTTTTCTTACAGGTTCAGGGTGTTAACCTTACCCAAACCCCCAAGCTGGAGGACCACTCCTAGTCGTCTGTCCGCGACTGCTTATTCAGTATATTCGCAGCTAACCTCTATATCTAGAGGCCTTCTCCTCGATCCGCAACCTGAGGACGCGCCATGCCGTGGTGACAGGAACCCACGTTACACGGACAGATTGATAATGCTATATACAACGTTATCGTTGTAGAAGGAAAGGAAAAAGGAAGAAGGAATTAGAGATGAAGAATTACTGGATAATTACGGAAATATGGTAAAGGAACTTGAATAGTTATTGAAAAGGTGATTCATGCCCGAATTTTATTATTTGAGAATCAATTCTGAAGTAATCCTGGGGAGACACATGTTCCCTCATACTACCCTGATCTGAATCCAGGCAACTGCACAAGTGGGAGTTGCCCTGACCCAGCCCAGGTGATGAGAAGTTTTATTTTAATCATTTGTCTATTATTTCCAATTGTTGAATAACCTTTATCCAGTATCTGACTTTCAATAGCGGAGATCGAACACATATCTGAATTAGCCAAGGAAAGAAAAAAAAAATCAAAGTGATTTACTTATTTTCCACAAATAGAAGTTTTCGAGATTTTTGAACAGACTATCGTTATCCAAGCTCATCCTGTTGTTTAGGCTTTCCTTTCTGAGCCGCTTTAAAATAATTTAGAGTTAGTTATCTTTCATGACCTCGGCCATGCACCAATGCACATATAATATAGTATTACACACATATTGTAAATACTATCGTCGTTGATAAGACATATTGCTAGATCTGTTCATTAATGATTTAGTTGCTGGTCTAGTGACTATCGCGTCTGTCTTCGGTGCACGAGGTCCCGCGTTCGATTTTCGGTGAGAAAGCATAGAATACATTACATTGGATCAGTTCTCACTTTTTAATCGTGGGTCTGGACCAACCTATATAGGTTCGCTGGTAATGAAAGACTTAAACACAAATCAACCAATCAAATTTGCTTGTTGTATTTGTTCCTTCTGCTATCATGAGAATTTTTGAGTAGCAAATTATGACTTGTGTGGCGTGGGAGATTAGGGTTCGATCCCCGGCGGGAGCTCAGTGGTTCATATTCCACGTTGAGCTGTAGGTTCACGTCCCATATAGTCTCACTGCTGGAAGTGATGCTAAACTAAAAATCAAAAAATAAAATGAAATGAAATCTTTCAGTTTAACGCCCCACGATTATGCTCTGTTTAGGCTAAGGGAGACAATGATTAAGGCAAGTGAATGATGATGGAAGAGTTAGTGGAATGACAAAGTCAGAGAATACGAGAGTACCCCAAGAAAACCCACGGACACGATGTTGTCCACCACAAACTACTTTGCCAGGGTTCGAACCAGGTATCCCACTCACCAGAGGTAACCACTCTACTACTAAACCAAGCTGAAAATTAAATCAAAGCAATGAATAACAAACGAAAAATAAATTATTTCTTTGTGTCGTGAACTCCTGATTTAACTTAGGTAGTACTACGGAAGTTTGCCACACTTGTCTGATTCATAAATACTTCTTGGAATTTTTTACCCTCAAAAATAGATAACCAACGAATTTGTGTTTGGACCTACAATTTTAATTTTCGAGAGCTAGTATGAAATACCCTTAACGTCTCATGAAAGAAATTACTTTTACTTGAAAACAAACAATAACTCTCAAAAAGTAAACGATTTATATCCGTTTTGAATTCTAAATTTAAAGTGGAGAGAATTTTACATGAGGATTTACTAGTCCCTTTTCGATTGTTCCTTAGCTCTTACATAGACTTATATTTGTTATTTAATTTGGATCAAGAAAAGTTTTGAAGTGTTTTAGATATCACCAAAATAAAATAAAGAAATAAAACAAATTCAGGCGGAAATAACAGTTGTAATATTTTTGAAAAATATGAAATAAAAATCTGGAATCTCCGTCGCAAGCGTGCTTAAGGGACTGGAAAGGGCGATGTATTACCACTCTTGTGTTTTCGTTTTGTGTGCCTCTGGTATCGGAGATATAAAAAAATAGGAAAACGAGATAGTTACTAGGGAGAAGCATTCTGAATATTGATCTCGTATCTATCAATATAAAACTCTTGAGAAAACCTTTTATAAGAACATGATTTTTTCTTATTTCTTTTCCTTTTCTTTTGAGGATAACGGAAAGGAGAATCGTGACATGAAGGGCGATCAGATTGAAAATGACGTCACAAGAAGAAAAATCAAATGTTGTTTTGAAAGTGTGCTTATTAAAGAACATGGAAATCAAAGAAAAAAGATGCATATCTTTTTCTTCTTTGTTTTGTCTTTCTTTCATTGTTTTGTCGTTTGTTTCCTCCATTTTCTCAAATCCCTCTTTCGTCTTCAATCTTTCTCTTACGTAGCTTGTCACTTTATGATGTCAATCGGTGAAGTTTTTCAAAGAAAATAAATAGATACAAAATTCGAGTTTTTTAAAAAAGATAAACGTATAAAATTTTCCACAATTTTAACAGTTTCAATTCAAATTTTCCATATATTCAGTAGCGTGTATGTTTGCTTTAAAACGATGCATAAAATATGAATTCGATATTGGTTAGTAGGACCGTTGTGGCTCAGTGGTAGAGCGTTTACCTTTGATGCATGGGATCCTTGGTTCGATTCCAGCTCGCGCCAAATGAACTTTGTGGTGGACAGACAATGTGTGCGTGGGTTTTCTCGAGGTTCTTCCATTTCCTCCCACTTTCTTCATTCCACCATTTTCATTCATTTCCCATCGTCACCGCCTCCTTTAGCCTAGCCGGCATAAGCGTGGAACGTAAAACTTAAAGATTTCTTTTCGATTGGTTAGTTAATTGGATTAGGGTTTAAAGCCCCTTTCAACACTGAGGCTATATGAGATATGGATCTACAATTTAACTGGGATTCGAACTGCATCCTACAGGGTATCGAACCCAGGTCTCCCGTGCCGAAGATGTGTATTTATTCATATAGCTACGAGGAATCTCTGAAATGTCATATTCGACGTGCTTATGTTTATACTTTGTTTATTAAAGTTTTTTGCAATATTTTCATCTTAAACAATTCTTATTGTAGCTGGACTGGACTGGAAAATGGCTGGAAACTTTGGAAATGTGGGTGTGGAGGAGAATGGAAAGAATTCGATGGGTCGAGCGGAAAACGAATGTGAGGGTGTTTGAAATGATAGGGGAGAAAAGAACGATTTTAGATATTATTAAAAAGAGGAAGAAAAACTGATTGGAACACTGGCTAAGAAGGAACTGTATCATGAGGGACGTTTTAGAGGGTATAGTAGAAGGAAAGAGAGAGAGGAGGCGAAGGAAACTACAATTAATGGACAATATCAAAACAAAAAAGACGTACGTGAAGACAAAGGGGTTAGCGGAAGACCGTGGATTATGGAAGCTTCTCATCTGCGGCAAGTGACCTTCCAATAATGGCAGAATACTTATGATGATGATCCTTATTGTTATTTGTGTTCAGTATCGTTACATTTTCTCGTGTCCCTGATAAGAATGGTAAGTTTGTAGTATGCTTGTCTTGGATTTGATTCCTCGTGCGTACAATTTCAAATGTTCTGCCAGTATGCTGTGGTAATTAATGAAATAATTAAACTAATAGATCGTCAACTCCAATCTAGAAAATTGATTCTCAGGGCAGAGTATTAACGTCTGGTACAGGCGCAAAAGTGCAGGGGAACATGGGGGACGCCGTCCTCTCACCTCCAAAAAATATGTACGGCGTCCCTCAAGTTCCTAAAAAAATTACAATGGGCAAAGATAGGCAGAGGGACGGCGTGAGGTCATGCCGCAACCTACCGTCCCCCTATCTTTTCAGACCCACTTTTGCTCCTGGTCTAGTACGACGTGATCCTGGATTAATCGGTGTGAGTTTGTGGCGAGCAACATTCTGGTTTTCTCGCTGGGTTCTCGAATGGGTTTTCTCGTTTCTTCTCCCATTCTCATTCCACCAATTCTTTGATAGTCATTCATGTTCATTAATCTTCTGTCTTTTTTAGGCTAAAGTCACAATAGTTGGGCGTAACACTTCAAGATTTCATTTTCGATTCTAAAAAGGAGCTCCCTAGTAGTGTGGATCACTTGAGTTCGATTCTCGGTAGGAACTTACGTGATTCGCATGCCACGCTGATTTGTAGATCCACCTCTCCTGTAGCCACAGTACTCAAAGGAGACTTTAAACTTCAAACCCACCCAAGAAATCATTCCGATCTAAAATTGCTGGATATCAGGGGTAAAAGTGGATCTGAAAAGATAGGGGGATGCATGACGTCACGTCGTTCCCCGTGTCTATCTTTGCCCATTGTGTTTTTTATGAAGTGGAGGGACGCCATATATATATTTTTGGAAGTGGTGGACCCTCATTTTTACACCTGGCTGGAATAATACAATAGGAGTCTGCATGAATACCATACATCATTTAACTACGTTAAGTTTGTCCGATTTTACTGAGCTGTAACACTAGGAATTCAGTGTACTAGATTTAGCTTTGTAATACATCTAGGTACGACGAATACGTATATTGTCTTTCGATCATAGCACAAACACAATGCACCAAGAATATCAAGCGCATAATTAACATCACGCACAGGTGGAACTATAATGTTGCACCAAGGAAACTTGACTTGGCAAGAATGATCTAACTGCGAAATCAGTTTTGAGAAGGTGGCATGGAGGAAAAAAAAAAAGTATTCATGTGATCGAAAAGGTACTTTTGAGTGAATAGGAAAGAGTGCATAGCAATAAGCTAAGATGTGGGATGATATTAATTTTACCAATCAAAAAAACAGTACCTTAATTGAAATTTTATCCTACATTATTACCACAGTCAAAAGAAAGGCAAATGGAAGTCCGTGATGCCGAATAAATCGAATCTATTTTCCTTATATATTAACACGTTGGCTCCAACGTCCCATATATGGGACACAGCGGATTTTACGAGGGACCGATTCATAGACATAAACCGACACTATAGACCGGTCATAAGAAAATTACCTTACCCACAGACCATCTGCTAGAACGAGCCCGAGCGTCTCACATATGGGAGGCTGGTCCTTGGTGAAAACCAATGCGTCCCAAGTATGAGACGTTCGTACATTTTGGAAGTATAATTTTTTGGGTCGGTAGCGAACGTGTTAACCAACCTAAATAATTGAAATTTCATTACAGGATAGCATGAACCTTAACCATATAATAAAAAAAATAATTTGTGGCAGTGTTGAATTCAGGCATGTTCAAGGGGAGCTGAGCCCTCCTAGAATATATATGCGCCCTCGTAGAATATCTATACACATGTATTGAAATATTTGCTTTTTTCGGTTTAATTTTTTCGGAAATAAAAGTCTTAAAAGCAAAGAATTTTGGGTTTTGAAAGAAAACTTTTTTTTTTTTGCCAAACCTAATTGTTTTAATTAACAAACCTCGATTCTCCTATAAAATCAAAGCTAAATAAAAACTTGGAAATTAAATACAGACACACACAAACGCTTTAAAACGTTAGTTAGTTAAAAAATGGCAATATATTGGTTATTGCAACCAACCAGACAAGAACAAATCACGAGTTTTGTTACGACAGATACCTCCTGCTCTATTTCAATCTAGGACAGAGGCCCTTGTACAGCGGGGGACACTTCTAAATGGTACAGCCATATGGAGATTTACGGCTAAGGTGTACCATTTAGAAGTGTCCCCCGCTGTACAAAAGTCTGAATTCAACACTGATTTGTGGAAAGCTAAATTACTATAAAAACAAAGAAAGTATAAAATTTACGGAAATTACATTAAAATATATGGAACAGACTCATTACTATGTAAATCTATGAATAAATATCTTGGAGGATAACACTAGATATAAAAAAATTAAATAATTATCATTGTGAGCGTGTGGCCCCCCTCACTCCCATTCCATTTTAAATTTTCCCAGTTTTTCTTGGCTGAATTGGAATGAGGCTGCATGGATTATACGTCGACGCAAACTTTGTGTTAGTTTTATCCTTTTTTATGAGTTGGCAGTGCTGTGAGCAGTAACTTGTATTTCCGGTTGACCGAACAAAAAGGATGTGACATGGTGATGTTCCGAAAAATAGTACCACAGTTTCAAAAGCCATCCTAAGATGTTTTTATTGATTTCATTATTTTAAGTATAATATGTTAATGGCAAGATTATTTAACACCCATGATCCATATTTTTTGTAAACAATACTGCTTATGGATATTTTTTTTAAATAATCCTTTGGTGTGATTGGAGTAAGCTAACCGACGCTAGAGGAAGAAGGCGGGAACGGTGTGCGCGAAAATGGATGCCGTAGTGAAGAGAAGTGGTACATGGCACAGCATCAAAATCTTAAGTTATTTTAACAATCCTTTGTGAAATCGCATCAATATAAGTAAAAGTGAACTGCAGAAGTTGTGTTATTTTATTATTCACGCAAGTTACAGTGAAGGTCTACGAAAATAATACAAAATGCTTCAATTCAGCTCAAACTAAGTACGAGCACACCTTTTCAGTTTTGTGACAGCGTTGTTGTTCAGACCTAAATAACAAGTCTAATGTTGAGTTTCACTCGTGTTTATGATAAAGAAACGTAGGTAAAACAAGAGATCAATTTATTTTATAGATTGTTAATCAGTGGAAACATAAGTAAGTACATTGCCAACTACATAGCTGAATAATGAAAATAGAAATTGAATTGGAAACAGGACATCCCTTCGAAGAAAAATGGGAAGAAGATTCTAAAGAACTGCCCTCCAATACATCTATTGACCCCCCCTCTTTTTTTTGAAATCTCCAAAACCCAAGTGCGTGTGTGAATTGGTGATTTGTTAAGTAATTTGCCGGCTTCGTCGTTATAGTTTAAAATTCAAATTCAAGTTTTCAAAATCCTTTTTTTATTTTTTTTTATTCTCCAATAAAATTTATGGGCTTGTATTCAATATGGTAAATGACAAAAGAAAATCCTAAAATATAAAACTTACAGAGGTATCAAACTAAAACGTTGAAGTAAGTATGTATGCTGTATGTATAATACTTGTGTTTAAGTAAATCAATATCATACATGTATTATGTTTCAGTTGTTCCATACCAGTTTCTCACGCAAATCACTACTGGAACGGTAAGAATATTTGGTTGGTGTAGTAATTGCACGGATGTGTATCGGGCGTGTCACTGAGCGTGGGTACGCGCATAAACTGACTTGGATCGAACCCATCTTAATTAATGACTATGTGCAATTCATCCCACAATCTCTAACCACTACTGCACAAAAAAGAATCTTATACTCCGTTCCATCATTCAAATTCATTACAAATGGAAACTCTCAGTGTCTAAATAAAATAATTATACTGAGTGAAATCATAATACGGGCGTACCGATCAAGACAAGAGCCCTACCGGTCGTAAGAATTCCTGCCCCGAACTGGAACCGAACCCAACACAATCCAATTGTGTTATAAGAATGGCACTCCGAAACAAGGACAGAACTCCTTCACCGTACATGTAAAAAAGTAGTGATTTATGTGCAGAAACGTAAAGGTATAAGGTATCTGACTCGTACTTAGAAATTTTCTGTAATTGCGAAAAATGGATGAAAGTAATGTTAAGTTAGTGCTGGACGCACTTAATGCAAATAAAACCGAAATGCAAAATTTACGTGAATCTTTAGAAAACAAAATTGAAAGGGTTAGTGAACAAACTAATATGGTACGCGAATCATTAGAAAATAAAATAGCTGAAATAAATCAATCCTTGGGAGGAAAAATAGGAAAAACCTGTAAACAAGGTAACGTATGGGAATCTTTAGAAAGTACAATTAATAATTTTGGGAAATCTTTGGAAAGTAAATTTGTGGAAGTCAATGAAATAACTGTAAAGCACGTTAACGATAAACTCCAGGCACAAATAGAAGTTGCAAAGAAAGAAATTTGGGGTAAAAGTGAAGAAAAGGGGGTCCAAGCACTTGAAAAAATTGAATCAATTGAAGCTCCAATTGAAAAGGCTAGTTGTGCAGATGTAGAACAAGGGTGCCAAAAGGTAGTAAATGAGTCAGTTGTTGTTAGCGCTTGCAATGGTAAAGAAACAAGTAGTCAGCCAGTGTCATACAAATGTAAACGTTTAGTTAGCCAAACTGTTACGTCATGTAGGCCTAGTGTTCGTTCGAAGTTTAAACAGAAAGTAGATGCGTTGAACATAAAATATTTGTCATGTTACGGAGGAAAATGCACTGATAGGTTTTGTACGTGTAATTGTACTAATGTAGTAATATTAATGAATGGAGGCAAGAGAATGCGCTCTTTACTCATTAGTCATATGTTGAATTTAATGGAGCTAGGATGCGTCCAAAGCACGTCACAAACAGATAAGTTAGCATGTATTCCAAGTAATGACATATGTTCGTACTTCGTGAACATAGTTAGGGTTCAGATTGACAAAAAGAAAAACGGTGGTAACAGTTCTCACTTGGTTGTGATAAATGTGTATGTTGTAAATTTCAAGCGCATAAGGTTTTATTGTTTTCTATGCACCCAAATATGTGTAATGAATGATGAAATCAGTTCAGGCACTAGTAGCATCAAAGAGAATAATGTTAGTGGAATGTCATGGCACAAACAAGTTGAAAGTTGTCGAAATAATTTTAGTAAGTTGCAGTACATTTTGAATAAATCCGTCAGCAAGTATAAATATTGGTCACAGCGTAGTAAGCACACGTCCGATAAGAAACGAAAGTTGTGTAAATTGAAACGAAAGATAAAAGGCATGCACAAAATATTGCGATCTTTTGAAAGAATGTCAAAGTTTGTCCGTAGGAATTTTAAGAAAACCCAATGTAAGCACAAAGGCAATTGTATGGTGGTAAGTAGTAATGAAAAAAGCAATGTAGTCACTCCAGAAAAAGCACAATCAGAAAATGTAAGTGAAAAGCGAAATGAAAAGTTGAAATCTAGTAAATCTTGTAAGTTGTTCAAAAAGTCAAAAGTCAATGCGAAAGGAAAATATATGCAGAAGTTAGTTGTTAAAAATCATGATGGTGTCCGTGAAAAATGTAAAAATCAAGTAAAAAAACCGTGTTGTAGCCAAGCGTCGAAAATTCAAAACAAACGTGAGAAAAGGGCAAAAGTTAGGTTAGTCAGACGAACTTGTGCTAGGTGGCACGAGCATTCAGTAATAGCACAGAGGCGTAAGCACACAGGGAAAATGAAAAACCGGGTTGATCATAAAAGCAAATTCAATGCTTCATACAAAATTAGGCAGAGAATTTTCCGCAACAAAATTTTGAAAGAAAATAAGTGCAGTAAACATAATTACAAAATACGTAAAAATTGCAAGTTCGTGAAGCAATGTGGTAAATCGAAAGTCAAAATTTCTGCCAATATACGATTTGTTGTTGCTACTGACAGTGAAAAATCACACGCGTATGGAAAGCCAGTGATTATTAAAGTAAATATTTGTTGCAGAAAACACACAAGCGATTACGAAGATGTGTTTATTAAACGTTTTGGAATAAAATTCAAAATTCTTGTTGTACTTGAAAAACCAAGAGTAGGAATTGGATAAAAACATGCTTGCGAGAAAACTGGATGGTGTACATTTTGAAAATTTGACCGTAGCAATGTTTAAGATTCTTGAATATTATAAAAAAAAAAAAAAAAAAAAAAGATGAATGCAAGATTAAATATTTTGTTTTTAAAATGTAAAGAAATTAGAAATTGAGAAGATTGGTAAATTGTTAGATCCTTTAACTGGTAAATCAATTGGTTCACATTCAGTGGATAGACTTAAGGTGTGGAAACCTACGAAACAAACTCGTAAAATCTGGTTAGATTTAGCAGTAAAACATAGTTCTGAGAAATACCATGATGTAATTTCAAGCGAATTTAAGAATTCAGATTTAGAAAGCAGTGTTGAAACTGTTCTTTGCAATGCATTAACTACAACACCAGTGTGTTTATCTCAAAGTGTTCAATCCAGAAGTAATAACCAACGAATACATAAAATCTTGGAGAAATTGTTGGGTATTGATAAGTATTTGAATTTTCTGTACTGTAAAAATTTGTGTTCATCTGATGTATTGGAATTTGCGTTAGTAAATCTACAGAATCCTTATGTGGCACTAAATGAACAAGTGAAAGGAATGTAAAAAAAAAAAAAAGTCGTTTCATATGGTATATGCAGGCATCTGTGACCCGCTATGCGACTTCCAGATGGCCGTTGATATTTCTTTTCCAAAGCAATGGAAAAACCAGCAAAGAAATATGCCAAGTCATGGAGATGAGGTTCCCCCCCCCCTTTTTATGTGTATTGGGTAATGTAACATGTTTTTAACGCTCGGAGTAAGCTATTTTGGTAAATCCCATTCTTTATTATTTTAAGTTTTTAACCTTGTATTCTTTAATTCGGCCTCATCTCGGGGTGGTAAGACAAATAATTTATTGTGGGTAGGTTTCTTCGAAATTTAGCCAGCAGATCCCGTCGAGTGATCAGAGAGAGTCATAACTGAATTATTACGTTGTAAAAATTTAGCTGTGAATCTTTAAGGCGCCGATAAATTTTATTAAATCTCGACAATATTGTGTGAAATAAAGTTTTTAATATGTAATATGTTTTAAAAATTTGTTTACGAATGAAAGATTTCATTTCATATATTGGTATTACTGTATTATCGCATTGTGTTTGAAGTTAATTAACTAATTAATAGTGCTGTTTAAATGTTGTATTTTAAAGGTTTGAAGAATGGAAATATTACATTATTAGGAGTTATTTTGAGAATTAGTTATAAGGAAGCATATATTGATGAAAAGGTTATTTTTGCATTTCATGTGTCATTTTTCTCAAAATATTGAAAATTTTATGTGTTCAGTATGATAATTATATTTAGTGTGAGGTGTAGTAATACGAGTCAGATACTTATACAAAAAAAAAAAGAGATTGAAATCTTATAATTTAAGTAATGGTGTAAAAGGTATATTGGTTTGATGTTAATAAATAGAATATGAATAGTATATAATATAAAATGAAAATATAATAGATAATCAATATTACTCAACTTATATTGAAATATTGTTTTATAAAAACAAATGTAATCTTATATTTATACATACAAAAGGAGAGCCCATTTAAAGTATATAGCCCATATTATAAAAGCCCATCTAGTTGTGTAAAGTGTTAGTGAACCGTAATGAATCAAACATTAATAACGGAAGAAAGAAGAGGAATAATAACCGGAAAAATAAATTTAAGAAGAGGAAACCCAAAATTCCAGGATTCTGATAATCTTCGAAGAAGATCATCGTCCCTATCGCGCGCCATCTGTGAGCGTGTGGCCCCCCTCACTCCCATTCCATTTTAAATTTTCCCAGTTTTTCTTGGCTGAATTGGAATGAGGCTGCATGGATTATACGTCGACGCAAACTTTGTGTTAGTTTTATCCTTTTTTATGAGTTGGCAGTGCTGTGAGCAGTAACTTGTATTTCCGGTTGACCGAACAAAAAGGATGTGACATGGTGATGTTCCGAAAAATAGTACCACAGTTTCAAAAGCCATCCTAAGATGTTTTTATTGATTTCATTATTTTAAGTATAATATGTTAATGGCAAGATTATTTAACACCCATGATCCATATTTTTTGTAAACAATACTGCTTATGGATATTTTTTTTAAATAATCCTTTGGTGTGATTGGAGTAAGCTAACCGACGCTAGAGGAAGAAGGCGGGAACGGTGTGCGCGAAAATGGATGCCGTAGTGAAGAGAAGTGGTACATGGCACAGCATCAAAATCTTAAGTTATTTTAACAATCCTTTGTGAAATCGCATCAATATAAGTAAAAGTGAACTGCAGAAGTTGTGTTATTTTATTATTCACGCAAGTTACAGTGAAGGTCTACGAAAATAATACAAAATGCTTCAATTCAGCTCAAACTAAGTACGAGCACACCTTTTCAGTTTTGTGACAGCGTTGTTGTTCAGACCTAAATAACAAGTCTAATGTTGAGTTTCACTCGTGTTTATGATAAAGAAACGTAGGTAAAACAAGAGATCAATTTATTTTATAGATTGTTAATCAGTGGAAACATAAGTAAGTACATTGCCAACTACATAGCTGAATAATGAAAATAGAAATTGAATTGGAAACAGGACATCCCTTCGAAGAAAAATGGGAAGAAGATTCTAAAGAACTGCCCTCCAATACATCTATTGACCCCCCCTCTTTTTTTTGAAATCTCCAAAACCCAAGTGCGTGTGTGAATTGGTGATTTGTTAAGTAATTTGCCGGCTTCGTCGTTATAGTTTAAAATTCAAATTCAAGTTTTCAAAATCCTTTTTTTATTTTTTTTAATTCTCCAATAAAATTTATGGGCTTGTATTCAATATGGTAAATGACAAAAGAAAATCCTAAAATATAAAACTTACAGAGGTATCAAACTAAAACGTTGAAGTAAGTATGTATGCTGTATGTATAATACTTGTGTTTAAGTAAATCAATATCATACATGTATTATGTTTCAGTTGTTCCATACCAGTTTCTCACGCAAATCACTACTGGAACGGTAAGAATATTTGGTTGGTGTAGTAATTGCACGGATGTGTATCGGGCGTGTCACTGAGCGTGGGTACGCGCATAAACTGACTTGGATCGAACCCATCTTAATTAATGACTATGTGCAATTCATCCCACAATCTCTAACCACTACTGCACAAAAAAGAATCTTATACTCCGTTCCATCATTCAAATTCATTACAAATGGAAACTCTCAGTGTCTAAATAAAATAATTATACTGAGTGAAATCATAATACGGGCGTACCGATCAAGACAAGAGCCCTACCGGTCGTAAGAATTCCTGCCCCGAACTGGAACCGAACCCAACACAATCCAATTGTGTTATATCATATACGGAGTTTGCATTGTATACAACACTATAAAAATATTCCTGGTTGTCTATTACACAGAATACAAAAGAAAAGAAAAGAACATTATATGAAAACAGAATACACATACATAATTATATACATAGAACGCATATACAGCAAAACAGAACACATATATACAGGAACAGAACATTATATGAATATAGGTAAAACATATCCCAATGACCTTGCTGCAGGGAATTTACAAGAGCATGTTAGCTTAGTAGTGGAGTAATCACCCGTTGCAATAATAATGGAATAAATACTAGTGAGTGTGAATTTGTGATGGACACCATCTTGTCTCTGGATTTTTTTCAGATTTCTTTCATACCTTAACTCCAATTATTTTTTCATGGTCATTCAATTGTCTTTATTTCATTTATTCTTTCCCCTCTAGAGTTTAATTGCTAAATTTTAAATTAAAGTTTCCATTTAATTTCGTGAACAAAAGTTTATAAATAACAGTTCTACTACAAATTTGTATAATCCTAAGCAAAAAACCACATTGTATATCCAGAGTATATTTACATTTATTCATAGTAAAAGAACATTTGTTTATATGCGTGTGTGCGTGTATGTCATCATATTTTCCAATAGAAAGGAAGCATTTAAAACCACCAGATCTAATAGCGTACAAAGCCGTTTTTATTAGAATTTCGATTCGGCGGTTATTAGAGGTCAAACGTTCTGGAGGTTCAGAAACTGTAAAAGTATCTCGGAACCCTCAATTTAGAAAATGCAAACTATTCTACTCTGTGGCAATGTTGCATATGTTCAACTTGTCCAAAAAAAGAAAAAGAAAAAACGGCCAATTCCGTTAATGCAGAAATAAAGTTTCTTTTGCAGCTCTCTTTATTAGTCTAGTGCAGTGTTGACAACTGATGTGTCGCGACGCACTGGTGTGTCGCGCAGTCCCATAAGGTGTGCCGCGAAATTTTAGAAATTAAAAATGATGAATATTTAATGATTACTTAAAATAAATTTGGAGACAGATTGTACCAATCAGTGCCTCCAGTGACAGCAACACTGCGCAGTACTACATAGAGTAATTATTTTATATAAATTTATAGTCTTACATTTTTATAATTCATATTATTACTAGCAGAATAGCCGTTCTTCGCACGGGAGAATACGTTTCATGTTGAACAGAAAAGGCACCAAAATTATCATTAATCAACTTAGTAACCCCAAAAACTATGAATTTGACACTAATATCGGTCATTTTCAATTATTTTTACATGTAACCATCGCCCCTTAGGAGTACTAATAGGAGCTGAATTTGGATTTAAGCAGCATCGGAAGTGTCACTGTTCGTCTCAGGGACTCCGAAATCCATGGATTCGACAAATATATCGGTCACTTCCGTTCATTTTTAAATATCTCCTCTTCACCTTCCCCAAGTTACGTGGCTGAATTTGGATTTAGACAGCATCGGAAGTGTCATTTTTCATCTCAACGACCCCAAAAACTCTGGGTTCGACACTAATATCGGTCAATTTCAATCATTTTTATATATTTCCCCCCGTTACCCTAAGTTAAGCTGTCAGAAGCAAATGATAAAATCCATCACAGGCCCGAACATTAACTATGTTGAAAATTTGGTCGAGTGGTTCAAGAGTCATGAAATCACAAACATAGTCACTCTCATATATATATATATATATATATATATATATATATATATATATATATATATATATATATATATATATATATATATATCAAACAAGTGTTTTGCGTTGTCGTGGGAGTTGAATAAAGTCTATCTCGCAAGTCAAAAAGGGTTGGGAACCGCTGGTCAAACGGTTAGCGCGCGTACTTCGTGCACAATGTCGTTGGGTACAATTTCCAGAAGAAAAGTATCGAATACATTATAGTCGTTCATATCGCAAATCGACCAACCAATCCTTTTGTCGCAGACCATGCAAAAATGTAAAACAAAAAAACATCCCACTGTCAAATAGATTTGGCCAATGATAAAATTAACTTTAAAGACTTTGTTTTGGTTGAATTATTCATTTTAAACATTACCTGTCCACGAGAGCGAAATAAACTCGTTTGTTATTAACCCGAATAATAAAGGTTGAGATCCCTAAAAACCTCGGAGTATTAACTTATTTGACATCCACTAAACGCTGTGTAATTAAGGGATCTCTGCGTGTGCAACATATAGGAATATTAAAGGAGGGAGGAAAAACTCAACTTATTTTCATGTAAAGCCATTTGCACTTTAAATTTACATTAGCTATCGTGCGAGGAAAATGAAATTAACCCTGAAGCCAGTATAAAGTGATTTAGGTGTTCAAAATAACTTTATACCTGTATTAATTTAGGGATAAGGGATATAATAGGTTTTGTGTGTTTTTATATATGTACATGGTGTTAGTTGAAATGAATTTTAGCACAACAGATAGGGTAGCCTTGTTTAAATCTTTCTACAGCAATGCATACCAGTATATGAGCTTTTTAAAATAAAAACGAAATTAACAAGGTAAAAAGTAGGTATTGTGTTTACTATATGTTTAACTATCAATTATTTTTTGATTGATTTACTAATTGAGGAGATAATGGGGATAGTACCGAGGTTACCGGTATTTGCCCTCTCATGGCATACACCGTTTGGTTAGAATACTTCATGGAAATAACGTAAAATTAAATCTATTACGATTAAAATTTAAAAAAAATAACTGTAAACTCAGTAAAGAGGACTATATGAAACTTACATTTATGAATAAATTTGTGCTGGTAGTTGAAGTTATGAACATTATACAGGGTGTTATAAAAATGTATTAGAATATTTTGGAAACATGTTCCTCATATCTAAATAAGAAAAAAAAAGTTCGTATGAATCTGTGCTCAAAAGTGGATAGTTTCGGAGCTATAGGGTACCGAAAACGTAAGATAAGTAAACTTTAAAAGTTAATAGCTCCACTAGTATGGGATCTATCGAAGTCGAGTCAAGGCATCGCTGAGGAACTGATAAGTGAACTATCCAAATATCCACGTTTAAGAGCGCTCCAGTACTTGCACACCAATTTTTTAGAGAGATAGGTGGACAGTGATCAAGTACTCCCAAACAGCTTCTCTTAAAATGATTGTGCAAGTACCAGAGGTTCTGAAAGATGGATATTTGGATAATTCACATACTAGTTCCTCTGTCATACGAGGGCCATCCGGAAAGTGGTACCCGTTTGTGCAACAAAGACAGTAGTACATATTAACAAAGATACACATTTTTATTGGAAAGAGCATACTTTACACTACTTCTCCACATAATTACCAAGCGAATTGAGGCATTTGTCATACCGTGTGACGAGTTTTTGTATTCCAGCGTCATAGTCCTCCGCCGCCAGCGTATTGAGATACGTAGTCACGCCTCGTTTAAGTTTTTCATCGCTGTCAAATCTTTTTCCCGCCAGAAAGTCGAGACACATTAGGAAAATTTTTACAGAGTTAATCAATTGTGACGCGCCGATCGTTCCTCACGCATTCGTCTACTGACATCAGCAGTTCGTCAGCTGGTCTCCCTGAACGCTCCTCGTCGTGTGTACTCCCCCTCCCCAGGTTGAAGTTGCGACACCAGCGCCGAACAGACGACTCGTCCATCACATTGTCTCCATACACCTCCTTTAATTGGCGATGAATTTCACAAGGTCGAACGTTTCGTGCATTAAGAAATTTAATCACGACCCTCACTTCACAACTGGCGGGGTTCTCAATTCGTTTAATCATTATAAACGAGCACAGACACAACACAGGCACTGCTAGCGTCACGCAACCTCGCACAGAGCAAGCAGACAAGCCACTGACGCGGTCTGACCTTGCCCAGCGGCTCCCCGAGTCATCAGCGCTTCATGCGGCGCCAACGGGTACCATTTTCCGGATGGCCCTCGTATATTGACCCGACTACAATTAGTTCTATAGCAGTGAAACTAGAACCTTTAAAGTTCATTTTTTTTTCACGTTTTCGGCACACTATTACCACAAAATTATGCACTTCCGACTACAAGTTCATACGAACTTCTTTTGATGTCAGGAATCTATTCCCAAAATATTGTGACAAACTTTTGTAACACCCTGTATACCCTCTCACAGGCACGTACACAGGAATTTACTACGGGGAGTCCGAAGTTTTTCGGCGGGGGTCCTTTTTTACTTTTCTCTCAGTTCCTCAATACTAGTAAGTAACTTAAAAGCCATTGAAGAACACAGCCAAAATAGTAAGTGAACCAGATAATACTTGCAAAGTGTAACTAAATGATCTAATAATTGCTCTCGAGACTTTACGTATACTGTAGACATCTGATTGTTGTAGGTGTCGCTTGTTGAAGTTATACACTTTCAACACCGAGGTTATATGAGGTGTGGGCCTACAATTTAAGGTGGAATCCGAACCACTGTAATGCGTTCAGATTTTTAAGGCTCTCTCATTGGAAATCGAAGCCGGGATCCGGTGCACTAAAGGCACATGTGCTAGCTACTAGACTAACGGAGATGGCGTATAGAAGTTCAAGTGCCCAGCAATTAACTATTACAATGTCACAAACTGTGCACCCAAATTTCTGGTTTATGTGAACAGAAGGTACAGTTATTACTTTATTTACTGGCTTTTTGCACAGACAATCTGACTCATTCTCTACAGTTTATGCTCCTTATTGCTTTCCACTAAAATTTGAGAAAGTAGGGAAACGATCCGCTCGGGAGAGTAATACTCCCGGAAGTACGGTTTTCTTCGCGCTACTCTAGCCAGCTGTTTTACGCGCTATCCTATCCAGTTGTTTTAAGTTGGTCACAAAATTTATATCATGGAGTACAAGGGGAACAAAACGAGGCCTATATCATGGAGTACAAGGGCATAAGTACTACTACTACTTATCTGCACAAAAGTAAATAAATCACTTTTTTTGAGTATTATTTTCATATTATTTTAATTTAATAAGTGTTATAAAAATGTTAAAAAAAACTTTCCTCGGGCCGGGTTTGAACTCACGCCGAAAGAGACTTTTCTTACTAGCATATAGCGCTAGCCCACTTTTTTTAAATACTTTATTGTACTGTTATCGGTCGATTACATCAGAATCAATAAACAAACAAAAGTTGTACTCTTAGCAGCCAATTACATCAGAAAGCATAAACAAACAAACATACAATGGACACATCAATAAATTGCTGCAAGAAAATTAGCAAACTTTTGTTTACGAATTGGAAATGCAATAGTGTGCATGCGTAACAAAAGTTGGTGGATGTACAAAGTCACATTACCATTAAAATCATTACATAAAAGAATATCTATAGTATGGGACGTGATCCACAGAATTGCATTATGTTTAGTACAGGGATAAAATTGATAATCAGGAAATAACATTAGTGACGGACTAGTGATAGTAGAAGGAGTTGTTCGGGATATACGGGCAATAATTTTTTGATAGTAAGACCAAATTGTAACGTTCTTTGAACAACTATTGAGCCGGTGTTGTAAAGTATCGAGAGCATGACAGGTACCGCAGAAAGAGAGGCTGCGGATACCCAATTCATAGAGTCTCCCGTTTGTAGGGTATATATTATGAACAACACTGTACCACAGAGATTGCAGGGCAGGAGACAATATCGGTGCATGAATGTTCGCCCAGATTTGCGTCCAGTTTTTCAGTGGGTAATGTTCTGCTATACGGGGAACAGAAACTGTGATAGAGTGAAATTGATTATATAATTGCTTTACGGAAAGGTCTTCAAGGTGACTCCGTGCAATAAGCGAGTAACTAATATCAATAAATACGTCCTTGAGGTATGGCACAATGCTATCCCATGGCTGTGTATGCAGGGGAGCTTGTAGCTCAATATGACGTAATGTTACACAAAAGCCTTGCTGGAAAGGGAGTCGGAATATGAACATAATGTTTGACATACGCGATGCAGTAACAGCGAGTAGCTCTGAAGTTGTATATTTTTAAGACCGAGGCCGCCAGCACCTTTTGATAAACACAAGATCTCGTGACTTACTCTTAGGCAGTGATTTTGCCACAGCAGTTGCCCTGTGTGTTTTCGTATCACACTGAGGTATTTCTTCGGCAAGGAAAATAATTGCGTCAAAAACCAAAGACGACTAAAAATAAAAACATTTAAAAGGTAAACTCGGCCTGCAAGACTTACATGCCGGGCTTTACTTTGGTGAATGAGTGCAACCAAAGTACATGTTGTGGTATGAAAATTGTAGTCTATAGTGTCTGCTATGCGACGTTGCCAAGTTACACCTAAGATTTTGATGCGATCAGTACAAGAAATCGTAGAAAAATACACGTGTTGGTCAGCCGGATTTATACACATCAGGCGTGACTTTTGTTTATTCAGAACAGCACCTGAAATGCGCTCATAGTGCGATATGAGGTTTTCAACACGTGACAGTTCTTGTGGACTGTTAAGAAAACAATGTATATCATCGACGAATGCTTGTAATTTTAAGGTTGTTGCACCAATCTGTATATCTTGAATGTGTTGTTCCAGTTTTAAAAGAAAGGGCACGAGAACCAAGCTATACAGGATGGAAGACAGGGGGCAGCCTTGTGCAATACCTCGACGTACATTGATGGGTTTTGTAAGTGCACCATTAATTTTTAATTTTACGTATCGTTGAGTATAAAGAAATTTAATCAAATTAAGAAAACTGTCTCCGAAACCATATTTTGCAAGTACTGTAAACATATAATCATGTGACAACCTATCAAATGCCTTATGGAAATCAAGAGCTAATATAGCTGCCTGCGGAGAACTAGTTTTCTGACACCAATGAATACCTTCTCGTATATTACTTAATGCTAAATACATAGGTTTGGTATGCTTTAAGCCATACTGATCATTATGTAATACCTTATTTAAAAATGGTTCTAAACGAGAGGCAAGACAACGTGACAAAATTTTCTGATCAACATTAAGGAGGGTAATCGGTCTAAAATTATCAAAATCATGCACACCTGCATCTTTAGGTACAAGGACCATGATGCCAGCCGTAAAAGAAGAGCTCCACGTGGGTGTGACTCGGAGTTCGTTATACATTTCTGTGAGAAAAGGCGTGAGGATGCCGTGAAATTGGCGGTAAAATTCTAGTGTAAGACCATCAGGTCCCGGAGATTTGTTTAACTTCCCCGCAAAAATAGCTTGGCGAACTTCGCGTTCTGTAAAGGGCTCATTGAGGGTGTTACGAGCCTCCGGGGTGATAGAACTGATCGGATGTTCGAAGCAGGATTCAGAGGATTGGGTTGGAGCGGGGGAATATAGGTTCTGGTATGCATCATACAGAGCTGAGAGTACGCGATCATGCTCGTGAACGTCACCGTTAGGAAAGGTGACCTTGGAAATAAGGTTTTGTTTACCTCTTCGCCTTTCACGGCTAACTGTATGTAAAGAGGCAACTTCATGGTGAAGCATCGTCGTTTTGCCTCTCGTGAAAAAACCTTGATTTTTTTTACGATGTAAAGTGAGTAAGAGTGCCTTAATTTCCTTAATACGAGGAAGTACGTCTACCCCTTGAGCAAGTTCTTTATAGTATTCACATAATAAGTTATAGTAGTAATTATATTGCTCTTTAAGAAGAGAGGATCTGTCTTTACTGTGTTGTTTACAGATAGACTGAAAAGAAGGCTTAAGTTGATATAACCACCATGAAAACAAACTTTTCTTGTGAGGTTTAAAATGCATTAAATAATTCCATCTATTGGTAATGAGCAACTGAAGATCCTCGTCAGTTTAAATGCTGTTATTGAGCGACCAAACAAAGGATGACTTTAAGTACTTACGGATGGGTAAATCAATGGTGCAAACCACAGCACAGTGATCAGAAAAGCATACTGGTTGAACGTTTATGGAGCGCACAAAATTAATTAAGGTGGTACTGACATAGATCCTATCCAAACGTGAGGATCCATTTAGTCTAAAGAAAGTGTGCCCTGGGGTGTTACCTTTATAATGACGCCATACGTCAACTAACTTAAAGTCTTGAACCAATTTACGCAGTGTAAGAGAAGTATTGTAACCAAAACTTGAGTCTATAGGATCTAACAATGCGTTGTAGTCTCCTACACAGATCAAATCTCGTGTACCAGAATGTAACTCCGTGGGAACGTCAGTGAGATAGAAAGAGTTGCGCTCGGAACGATTATTATTGCCTGAAGGTGAATATAAGTTACAAAAATGTATATTCTCATAATTGGCTGTAATAATGCGACCTGACGGAAATTTAGAAAAGTCGGTTAAAGAAATATCCTTAAGATATAAAATAGCAGTGCCAGAACCAGTTTCGGAAGGATTGATTTCCCACATGTGATTAAAGAGATAGGAGAAATGATCAATATTGCACTCTTGAAGGAAAATTATGTCCAGATCTGATTTGTTGATGTAATCGGCTAATGCTTTTTGCTTTGTAAGACTTCAAATACCGTTGATATTAATTGTGGCTATACGCGTTGCAAACATAGGTAATGGCCACAAAAGAAGAAAAATACACCAAATAAACACTGCACCAAGAAATGGCATAATGCACTTGTCACAACAAAGACGGGTAATATCTCTCGCACATATTCCCATCCTAAATTGGGAGGTGAAATGATCACTTGTCTGGAGGGGCAACAACATCGTTTACCTTAGTGCTCGGTTCACTTTGATGGGGATTTGCTCGTGACCTTGTGAAACCAGACACACAATTATGGTTCTCAGGGAGAACACTTTTAGTTTTCTGATGTTTATTGGCTCGATTGGGTTTATCACGAGGTGAGGACTGAGATCGGCCTTTTCTACGCCTCTTTTCGGGTAGAGCGGGAAACTGGGATGCTTCTATAGTTGGAGAATCCATCTCAGATGAAACACTCATTTCCTGGCGGGAGTCATCCGGGATCGCTGACAACGGAGTATTTACGGCGATTTCAGGTAACTGATCCTCTTCCGATTTTGGAAATGCTGGAGCAGGAGGACTTTGTTGTGGAAGATCCGGAGAAGTCGTCACAATGGTACTGGAGGTTGATGAGTCACTCTGAGATGTTGTACTGGATGCAAGGTTTCTCTGGGAGACAGTAGCGGGAGTACTACTGATAGGTGCAATGGTAAAACTCTTGGGGACATCGAGTTGACAAGTAGGTTCATTTATAGTGAGTGCATTTGGAAGAGTACGATCACAAGTCATAGTTGGCGATGGAAGGTTTTCCTGTAAAGTCGGAGGACGTTTCTCACTTAATACGGGAAAGCTGGTAAATGAATGAACATCCGGTAAAGTATCCACTTTGTTCAAAGAACCGGGCATGGGCGGTGACCTGGAAGTTGGAGCACTGGTGAGGGGAGCCGATACGGCTGGAGGGAGACGGCGCTTCGCACATTCCATCAAAAAATGATTCGGGGAGTCACAGATAGCGCAGGTTTTAACTTGGCCTCCATACGTTAACCACAATCGTAAACCACATTTAGTCACATAAGAAGGTATAGGGCGCTTAATACACATACGTATTATCTTTCTACCAGTTCGGACTTCGTAGATATGGCCAGTAGAATACATTTCATCTGTAATGGATTTGATATCACCATACTGAGATAGGACACGGGAAATATGTTGATCTTCTAATTCGGTGGGTACCAAATGTAAACGAACTGTCACTACATTGGAACTTGCGGAATCTATTAAAATATTGTATGTACCAAGCTCATCTGAATAAGTGACCTTTCCATTCACTCGAAAGAGAATTTGTTCACAAAGCACTTGCGATATTAACTTTAGATATAACTGTTTGCGACTGTAATCGAACTCAATACTGACAACTTGATCTGGAAGCAAATGAAAAGTATTACGAATCCATTCATGTAACACTAATGTATTAGGCTTGTTCACTACATCTTGAAATGATAAACGTAAAGTATTCACTCGAATAACTGACATGGTTCACTGGAAAACAGTACTTCGCACTAGACTATATGATGAAATTAGCAAATACCAAACACTAAGTACTTGATAGTAGAAAATACTCCACTTGACAATGCGGCGTGTGTTGAAAAAAAAACACTCAACACTGCCACTCGCACACCTACAGAAACAGCGGTGTGAACAGCACGGCGTCTGCCGAGCAACTATGACCCACTCGGCCACGAAGACCGACGGCAGCAATCGTTTGATTTCAGCTATTTTAATGCAACGTGGCAAGAAGTGGATAACGCCAACCAGTCAGAACTGTGTTTCTCGTTTCTACTTCCGAGAGCATTACTCTCCTGAGCTAGTCCTGTAGGGAACAGTAGTGCTACTTAGACTCTTTAGACACCGTCATATTTTCCAACATACATTGCATCAAGCAGGGCCGGATTTAGGGGTGTGCACCGGTGCACGTGCACCCCCCTTCATAGTAAATATACACTATCTAAAATGAATAGTTAGTACTGAAAATAGCAATACTTTACGAAACATTCTGCTATCATGTTTCTGTTCGGGGCTTAAAAGAAAGCAGAGCTTTCCAAAAGCAATATTTTAAGTCGATTTTCTGAAGGTTGAAGGAAAAGGATTCATCAAGCAAAATAATATAACATTTGTCAAGTACGAAAAAAAAAACATAAGATAGGAGGAGGGAAGAAATTTTTTTCTACGTATCACTTGTGATCCTCTTTAAAATACTCCCCCCTCCCCGTTCTATGTATCAGCGTTTTCAGGGTAAAAAATATTGTCACATATCAGTTTGAAGAGTTTCAGTGTCATTCGTTATTTTGGTAGTTATTGGCGCATCTACCCTCAGAAAATCCTGGATCCGACCCTGGCATGAAGCTTAAAATTGAACGTATACGACGCTCAGTTGTACGCAATTCTGAGGTAGTACCCATTTGATGCAATATTTTATTCCTCTAAAACTTTGTTTTAAAAGAAAACGAATGAAAATCTCTTTTTGGTAGCAGTTATATATTCAATATTACTTTCGCATTGAAGTATCTGCCCCATCACACTCATTTCCATTATTATAGAACTATTCCGGTAGCTGATGTCGCGTAAATAAAACTAAAGCTCATGAAAAGCACTACGTCAGAGTGTACGTCTAATGAGGATCTTGGCTAGAAGATCGAAACGTCACGTGTAAATGTGTTTTTATATTAAATAAGTGCAGTCTTGTTCAGCAGTGTGTTTATTTTTATGAAAAGCACTACTAGTATTGTTATTTCATGAGACGAGTGTTTTACGACACATCCTCAGGGTTGTCCAAATACAATTGTAGAAATCAATATAAGAGAGTATGGTCCTTATGCACAATCGTTTTGACGTATGATTAGCGACATACTAAAGGCCTGCCTACTGCAGGAAATATGTGTTAGTCGAACTCTTTAGTATGGCGTTAATCACGCGTCAGAACGACTCTGCATAAAGCCCTATAAGTCTGCCTTGCCTAAATTTCTCCCACTGTATTTCGACAACCTTGAGGAGAAGTCGCAGCTGTCTTTCTTTAACGTAAGTCGTTGTTAACTTTACGAACGTGTTTCTAAATACGGAAGTTAGCATCACACGTTAGTGAAGTTCTTAATACAAAGTTGCGTAATTAGTGCCATACTAAAGAGTTCGACTAGCATATGTTCCTGCAGTAGTCATGCCTTTAGTATGACTCTAATCATACTTCAAAACGATTCTGCATAAGGCCCTAAGAGTGTAGAATTGTGCTACTGAACGTAATCTCTGTGGATCAAATTTTATGGCTTCAATTTGATACGCTGCAGAGATAAACAAGGATATCGGTTTAGTATATTGTAATATACTACGTGCATCTGTTTATAAACAATCACACGTGCTCTTGTTTGTAAACATTAATCACATGTATTTACGCTGGAGTACTACACCTCGCATTGGAAGCAGACGAGGACCACCAGCACCACCTACTACTCACATGATGACATGGGAACAGCAGCGCAACCACCGTTCGAAGCGCCTTTATAATGAAGAGGATTCAACGGACAGGCACCAGTCTTTGATTGGTCTCTCCTCCTGTAGCTTGCCTGGAGCACTAGGAGAAACCCAACCTCAAAGCCTCTAGTTTGCTGCGGGATTCTATTCTTCCCCTCCATCTGGCTTGCTTGCTTGGAGCTCTATCGGGATCCCAACCGTAGCTCCTTCCTTAGCCTCCTACAGGGCTCTATGACTCCTAACCCCCTCACTGCTTGCTTCGGAGCATTAAGGTTTCCTACACCACTCTACTTAGCTTGACCGGAACTCTGTGGAAATCCTGCCTCAAGGCTGCAAAGTTTTAGGGTATCCTTTTCTACCTCGCATTAGAGAAAAGTTATATTGTAGTATTTCTGTAAGTACTATTGTTGTTAGAGGATTTTTATAATAAATCGGTAGTGGAAGTCGATTCCAGACTCTAATTTACTCAACCTAGCTCTACTTACCCCTTCAAACGGAAGAACTTTTACAATATAAAGTCTATGGAAAAACCTACTTTTCCACCAGGAATTCGGGTGGTTAGGGATCGAATTATTGACATCTCGCAATAGTGGTGACCGTTCTACTACTGAGTAATAGTGCTTTCATTTAAAACTTACTAATTAGAAATATATATTAAATACAGTATATGATAGAAAAGTACAATTAAGTTTAAGAAAAGTATAATTAAGTTTATACGTCCTTAATATCACTAATGCGATTATAGACATGACAGTATATGTACTGTCACATTCGTCACATTCTTGAAGAATGTTCAGAATACTCAGACTTCACAGAACGTCTCGGAGAGCCTACTACTCCTCTCCGTCGCACGTTGGGAGATGCCGTAATTTCTATAAATCATGTTCTTGGCTTTTCCTCGGCATGCGATGACATCTCTCGGTGATCACACTATCCGAAGAAAAGGAAGGAAGAAAGGATTGTGGAAAAAAGGAAGTAACCTGGGACTTATATGTTAGGTATCACCCCGGCATTTGCCTAGTGTGAATGAAGAAACTCTAGGAAAACCTCACTCCGGATGGCTGGCCTGAGTGTGTGTGTGTGTCCAGGAGACAAAATCTGAAGAACTACTTACTAGATGGATCACTATCAATTTTGGCTCATATATAGAGAAGGCAAGGGCGCCCATGTTGTGGTTTCCAAGGGGGAAAGTATAAGCCACATTTCAAATATAGTTTCAAATTTTGATGTAATTATTCTAAAATTCTATTGGGTTTTCAATATTCCGAAGTACAATTTCCTCTAGGGGGGCGAGCGCCTCACCTTGCCCCCTGATGGGTGCCCTTGAGAGAGGATCATAAGTTAGGAATTGAGTTTATTCTTGAAAGTGATTTACCTACCAAAAGTGTTAGAAATAAATTATCCCCGGTTTTAATGGTGATGAGTATAGAGCAAAAAAAAAGTATTAAATAGCGGAAAGCACTTATTTCTGCAATCAAGCATCTCAAGAATATATTCCAGCACCTTTACTGAAAACACAAGTGGTAGAAATCCGCTACTAATTCCGGTTTCAATACTGATGAAAATATTAAACCTTATAAACCAAATTCCTTGACGTGGTGTACACGTGACATTGCTACATGTCCTTTGATTACTGAAATAAGTGGGAGTGATTGATGGAAACTTTTATACATTATTTCTTCTCATAAATGTTGTTAACAATTTCACACTCATATTGAACTAATAATTTGAAAGTTTTGCTTGAAGACAAGTACACAATTTATGAAAAAAATTTACAGAGTAAGTCATAATATGAAATGCATGTTAGTTGATTTTACTTGGAAATGTCTTGGTATATAAAAATTCTCAGCTTAAACATCCCTCGTAAACAGAGACATTTAGGCAAAGTTTGGAGTTAACCACTTTCCTTTATACGTTTATAAATAATACATACAACTATCAAAATCTCATGGTTCTTAATAGCTTCTGCGTAGTGGGATCACTTAAGACTCGTAGTTAATTAATAATTGTGCAGCTTTTATGGTGGCTCCCAGGCGAGTGATGAAATTTTGTGGCGCTGCGTGTAAACAAAACTAAGAGATAAAGGTCCTGCGAGAAACGTTGGTAGTTTCGTAAAAAGGGATTCCCAAGATCCGATACACAAAGCGACTGATTTACTTGAGGTCTGACATTATCAGCTAACAGAAATTGCTCCCGAGGTATCGTCCTCCAATGAAAACGACCCACACTCCCTAATAGCGGCCAATTCTCATTGGTCAACAAAATTCCGTTGTGCCATCCTCTTCTTCCCTCTTGTACCATCGCTATCACCTCGTTTCTCTGCACAACCTGTGCTTCGACCCAATTTTATTCTCTCTCCGTATCGCCTCTGTTTTCATAAACTACACCAAACTCTAATTGTGAAAATTTGTGCGTAGGCAGAGGATGGGAAGATTTAGATGTTTGTTTTCCTCCCATGATTCAACGGTGAATGAGGAAGTATTGTTTAGAAAATAGAAAATATTGGGTGATAAAAACAAGGTTTTAAAATGTTCAAGAATTTAAGTCTTTCCAGCACTCTTATCTAGAATGTCGGTGTTTGTAGCACTTCTAACAAAACACAATAAAATTCTATATTGAAAGCGGTCTATCCGTTAGAATGATTCACTGGTAGGTTGGTTTAAGCCCATTTACCTGATAAATCTTAAGCAAGTAGATCGGAAATATAGTGGTTATTTCTTTTTCCAAGTAATTCATAAGGGTGTACAAAAAAATGTGAAATGGGGAGAAGGTAATTAAATAAATAAAATTAATAATTAGAATTATATATTCAAAATATACAATAAATTAATAATTGAGGCCTCATTACCATTTGGTCCAACATGACCATTGATATTCATTTGATATAAAGCATTCTCATTTCTCATACATACGAATAGTGCTATGAAAGAAAACAAAACTAATAAAGCTACGAGTGTGTTATGTCCTTTCGTTACCAATAGCCCTTAATTCCACATTTTTCTCAGATCTCGATTGTTTAGACGCAACTCCCCATTCTCTCCTATCCCGATCCAGAATTTTTATTTCCATGTACAGGGTGGGCTATACTTACGTATATGATGTTGGACTGATTGTAATATTTGTAATTCTGGACAAAAAGTTTCGATATGGCAACACTGTGTAGCCTGAGAGTGGGGATAACAGTCACTGGACTTAACGGTCACACTATGCCATACCAGTAAAATTAGTGGCTGAACAAAACATTCCCGAACCACTGGATCGGTAGACGTGGGCCTGTAGAGTTACTAGCTCGATCTCCCGATTTGAACCACCTGTCTTTTTCTTATGGGGTGTTTTAAAGGACAAAGTGTATTAACATCGCATACGCAATTTGTCCGTACTACAGGAACAGAATTCCACAGTATACCAGTACGGTCTATCAAGAGGCTTATGACAACGTTGCTCTTCGTCTCCAGACAAGTATCGATTTGGATAGCGTATTAGTGGACTATGCCATGGGGAACAGAGATTAAAATTCTTGTAAGAAAAAGTGTGAGAGTAATATTACAACGATATTGTATATCTATGCGATAAATTACTTCCATTTTCGTATCTTGATTTTGGGCAACGGTGTGTAAAAGTACACAATCTGTTGAGTAGAAGAAAAAGAAGAGAAGAGATAATATGTTGTTGATTCTAAATACAAAGAAATAAAATTTAATCGTAGTAGCTGAAAACGCGTGTCAAGTTAGACCAACCACCAACACTAAAATGACCGGAACATATCTCAGAATTATTGGCTATTTATGGGCTAATTAGTTGCTCTAATCCCAATTTTTGGGCTCCTACTGTTTAGCGGGAAATCGGATTCAAAATGGGCGAGTTTAGCGGTGACGTGCATTTTCTCACGGTGCAATCTCGCACGGTGCTCATTATCGAGCAATTTCACACGGTCCTGGTTATCGCATTAATCAGTCAGCAGGTGTGGTGTATTTTCACACGGTCCATCTGCAATCACGTGATTCACCCTGAAACTTCTTTCACTACAAGGGGAGGGGGGACAGAACAACTATGAACTAAGTAAGAACAGAGAAAGAGCAAATACAAGTTAAATACGAACAATTGCAATTAATATTAGAGAAGGAGAGCTTAGAAAATGTTTCACTTTCACAAAAAGAATAATGAAGAAAGTAAGCAGAAATTAAAATAACAAAGAGCAAGATAGAACAAAGAAATCAGCAAATAAAAACAATAGTAAAGAAGAAGAGAAAAATAGCATATACAATAAGAAATTGAAATAAATGAAAAAAATAACAGAAACTATCGGAAAGTGATATTAATACTACAACGACTTATCAAGGATAGTCGTTAACCTGGTTCGGCTAAGTAAGATATACAAATTTCGAGTGGTAGTATTTCTTTGCATGTAAAGATTAGCTTCAATAATTATATACGATTATTCTCACCTTTACTATTAGAATGATAACGTTGATAAACGGTGCTAAAAATGGTTTATTAGTTGATATACTTTATAATATATTTTCCTTTAAACTGTCAAGCACACAAACTTGCTGACTAGGTATCCATAAACATGTACATAGCAACAACTATCCCATAATATACATATTGCATATCCTAAAAACATTCTTCTTCTGTTATTATTAAATTAACATTCTATCAAGTATAGTGCACATGTATGAGCACTTTCTGCCCAAGGTAAAGGTAATTATTACTCAATCCAAAGTATTTTGTTATATAAAAATGTCGCCCGACAAATGGACTGAATATAAAAGTCATGAGTGCATGGCTTTTATCTTCAAGAACCACTGGTCCGTTTACAATAGTGTTCTTACATTGCATATGTCCATCACATTTTGATCGCACCTCGTATATCTCTTCATTACATTTCACATATATATATTTTTAACAAATCTTACACTTCATCAATACTTATCTTTTATTACAATAATTATATTTATTTCATTATTATTCACTATATTATTATTATATTTTCTCATTAAAAATGTCGTCGCTCATTTACTTAATCGTTGAAGGGTGCGAATTCAAAAATCGTAAAGGACAAACATGGGTTACAAATAGTCAGGGCGCATTATATAATAAATAAGTTAGATGTTATTTTAAAATAAACATTAAATTAATAAGGCATCACAATATGGAAGAATCTCATTCAAGACAGCTGTTGAATAATTAGTTTTATAGAATGGATCTTATTCTTAACATAATCTTTGACAATTAAGTTTTCAACACAAATCAATCTAATATAAATAATCTTTGCTTTTAATCATTTATGAATTAAATTATAATTCTTACATATATTAAAAACATTTGAGAATTATCATTGATTAATGAGAATTAAAGAGAATTAAATTGAATAAAAATAAAATAAATGTTCATGAAAATCTATAGCTGATATGGGTTTAACCAAATTTCATTAACGGTAATCAGGTTACATTCGTACTTGCATACGATTCTAATAAAGTACATTGTACTGCGCAATCATGATTAGGTTCCACAATATGTTGTACATGTATTTCATCGTGATTCTGATTTTGATATGAAATGCCATCTCTTGTTCTCCAATTACGTCTATCCACGTAGTTCGTTGTATTCCTGTAATTTCGCTCAGTACTTCGATTGTTTTTATATCTACTGCTGTTGGGTGATCTGACATCATGATTACCATGATTAGTTAGGTTAGGCGGATTCCCTACATACCTTTGCCTATTTTGCGCGTTTTGATTGCTAGAATATACTCGGCTTAGATTAGGTTTCGTATTATTCACACTTCGGATATCTAAATTCCGAACTGGCACAAAATGATCTGAATTATTCTTATTTTTACCCATTCCTGCTTGTTGATTCATAGCATGGTATTGAGTTTCATAGCATTGGACAAGCATTAACAAATGGTTGAAACTCATACACTGTGTGGAAAATAAGATCTGTTGTAACTTAAATGGAAGCAAATTTCGAATCGATGCTACTATTCTCGATTCCGATTGCAATGGATTAACAACCTTTAATTCGTTGTATGTATTGACAACAAATTCTACAACAGATTTACGCAATCGAGGATTGAAGTGTTGATTTCTAATGGTGGCATCTCTATTCGCCAGCAAAAAGTCATTTTCAAAATTTGCGATTAGTGCCGCTTTGAATTCTTCATATGTACTGATGTGATCACGTACTGCTTTAAACCATAGTGAACAAGGTGGGAGTAATACATGAGGGATTAATTTCATATATTGTGATCTATCTATACACATTATATTGCACTCATCCTGGAATTTCTCTAAGAAAGAAGTAGCATTCTCGTTACACTTACCACTGAATTTGCTCATAGCTCGTATTTCACTCATCTTAACACTTAATTTTACCTTCCTTTTATCATTCCGTGTACTTGTTGAGTGATAGTTCCTATCCATTACGTGATGTGTCGTTACACCATCTATGTTTCGCCCATCTGTACCCTTCGGATAACTTTCTTCCAATATAATATCCTCATCAGACCCCGGCGAAGGCGAGTTCATCTCTGGTGAGTGGGGAGACTCCAAGCGATCACTACACATGTTATTACGGTATGTGTTGTCCTTAACCTGTAGCGTTCTAATCTCTTCCTGTATAGTAGCTAACAATTGCGTATTTACACGTATGTTGTTAGAATTGTTGATGACCTGGATCTTTTGCTGTTGAACGGAAGATTCTATTACTTCTAAATCTTTTTTTACAGCACTGATTTCTTGGTTTTGGTGATTGTGCTTCTCCTGACAATCATCGGATATTCTTTTTAACTTTTCCTCGAACTGTGAGGATATGTCATTCACCACCTGGACAATTGTCTGTTTCGTTTCATCTGATTTCTGTTCTATCCGTCTACTTAATTCTTCATATTGCTTGTTAGATTCGTCAAACTTCAGTTCTATCTTCTGTTCTATCGTCTGCTTCAATTCTTCATATTGCTTGTTAGATTCGTCAAACTTCAGTTCTATCTTCTGTTCTATCGTCTGCTTCAATTCTTCATTTTGCTTGTTAGATTCGTCGAACTTCTGTTCCATTCGTCTACTTAATTCTTCATATTGCTTGTTAGATTCATCAGACTTCTGTTCTATGGTCTGCTTTATCTCGGTAGACATCTGAATCAATTGTCGCTGTAAAGCTAACAAGATTCGGTCTTCCGATGTCAATCCTGGTGTTACACTAGTTTCACCGTTGTCACTATTATTTAATTCATGCTCCATTGTTTCATTGTCCATTTTTCTTACAATTATTCTACCACTTCTCAATATGGTCAAATTTGTATTCATTAACTTAATTATAAAAATTAATTCACCCTTACTTTTGCTTCGGGATGTGAATCTACAGTATTTCCCGGGTGAGGTAAACCAAAATTTTTACAACGACTTATCAAGGATAGTCGTTAACCTGGTTCGGCTAAGTAAGATATACAAATTTCGAGTGGTAGTATTTCTTTGCATGTAAAGATTAGCTTCAATAATTATATACGATTATTCTCACCTTTACTATTAGAATGATAACGTTGATAAACGGTGCTAAAAATGGTTTATTAGTTGATATACTTTATAATATATTTTCCTTTAAACTGTCAAGCACACAAACTTGCTGACTAGGTATCCATAAACATGTACATAGCAACAACTATCCCATAATATACATATTGCATATCCTAAAAACATTCTTCTTCTGTTATTATTAAATTAACATTCTATCAAGTATAGTGCACATGTATGAGCACTTTCTGCCCAAGGTACAGGTAATTATTACTCAATCCAAAGTATTTTGTTATAATACATAAAGAACAGCAAATGAAAATAAGAACAAATAAAGAATAATCAAAAATTAAAATAATTAGGGACAGAAGATAGAATAATCACATATTAAAATAAATAAAGAATAAAATAAGCAGCACATCAGAGAATTCAGACAGGTAGTTCAACAATCGAAGAAAAATGTGCCCGCCCTAGAGCATAGAAAAACGTTGTGATATGTAAAACACACAATATTAGCTCCATACTCCAAGGCGGTTCTAAGAAGAACCTTGTCATCTTGTTATTTTCCGAGCGAACAGCACGTCGTTAAGATGGAACCTTCTACTTTTGTACGTCGTCAACCCATTTTTACAGTTCATAGCCCATTATCTTAGCTTTTGGAGATAGCTCAAGCTTCTCAAGCAATTTTTAAGGTCTGCACCATTTTCTAGCTTCTCCAGGACTAATTGCAATCGTTCGTCAAGACGGATGTAAGTGAATTTTCAACGCTTCTCCGAATTGCAGTCTAAGCCCTGTCTCGCGAAAGCATGAAAACTAGCTGTCGCATCTGCTTTTAATACACTCACAAGCTCAAAGATATGTGGTGTACTCTTAGATATGGTGCGATTTAACTTATTGTGCCAACCCTCCACTGGGTTGTTTGTTCTGTGCCTTTGACCGTTGCAGTTCCATATTTCTCTTGGAACATTTGGATTATCCATCCATTGTTCAATGAAATAATCGTTGAACATTTCGATTTTCTGGCCAGATGGACAGTCCTCCATGACGGTGAGCCAACCTTCATCGATCCTGCTTGTTGGTATTAATGCCAATGCACTACACATGCGAACATGATGGCGTACATCTTCATTGTGGAGGTATTCTTCGACGAGACCTATACTCTGAATCTTCCGCCAGATACTCTGGTTGAAATGGTAATGGCAGCCGGAAACCTGTGAATTGGGAAACACTGCACGCAACGCATTGATTGCAGCAAGTTCAAAATCTATTTTTAACACTCGAGGTTCGTTCTGGCCAGACCACGTTTTAAGAAATGTAAACAGTTGTTCGTATGTTCGCTCTGTTTTATCTGGCAACAATGCATACAAGACCGGTACAACCAGTGTCTTATCATGTGTGCTTCCTATGTCTGCATGTATGGTGTATAACTGGGAAAAATACTTACAGGAACTCTTGAACGTTCCGTCAAAAAACCATTGTTCGCTTTCCTTCAGTGCTGGTTTCAAACCCTCGTAACCAAAACACAGAATTCGTCCGTCTCCTTCCAGTGCGTCGTACTGTAAAAACGAGGTACCATCTTCAAACCGAATCATATAATCGGGAAAGCAGATATTTCTAGGAGTCGGTGCACCTTGATGTATGCCGAGTGATTTCCTTCTAACACCATTTAAACCCCCTTTCTTCTGATCATACGATGGTATGGAGGTTACCAGGTCCAGACCTTGATTAATTGGAACAGCCATTTCTTCTTTGAAGATAACAGACACTGGTGTAAGGATCTCGTCTCTTGCTCTCTTCTTGCAATTTGAAAGTCGCTTTCGTATCTCGCAAACTGCAACATCAGGTACACACTGATGATCTCTTTCCACAACTGCTATTTTATCTTCTGTCTTGGGCAGATTGAGCCTGCCATGGCAATTTACCTTCTGTCTGTTGATGCATAGCTAAAATAATAATAATAAAAAAAACATCAGCTTCTGAAATAAACAATTGAAATGTGTTTTCGCATATACGTACACACACATAAAAAAGCGTTTGCTCGGTTACAAATGTACAAAATAAATTATTATTCATAAGTATCTTTTGTTTAAAAAATGAAACATAAAAACATGCGAATTTGTGTTATTACTTCCTTTTACGCAATTATATATGTGTAGATATTTGTTTAGGCAAATGATCACATGAAAGAAAGTTAATTTTTAAACACAGTAAAGCTCCGATTATCCGCGAGTACTTTTTTTTTTTAAGCCCTGCTGCAGCCGCCTACTATTATTTTTCATAAGTACTCGAGTCGCTGCGGGATGACAATCCGTACGCAGATATGTACTGTATGTTCTAATACATAAAAATAAATTGCATTGTAAAAATCAATATTTCCAATTTTCTGCTGTATTGTACATATTTTAAAAGTTTTATTATGTCTTGTTCGTACAATAAAACAGTGTTTATGCTGAAATATTTTTGGATTATCGGAGATTTTCGCCATCTCTGGTGCCCTTGCTACCAAATTCCGCGGATAATAGGGGCTTTACTATATTAGAAGTACTAAAACAACGTGAAAAAATATTTATGCTTTAGAGAAGCAAGTATACTGTCCTCTCAGATAAAGATTAAAAGTAATACAGATACTGTTCTTGTAATTCAGATAAAGATTAAAAGTTACGAAATTTTCAAAATACCATCATACATGTAAGATATCATAAAGTAAAATATCATACATTATTGCATATTTTCGAGTGCCTTAGACGATCGGTGCCCAGTTTATGAAAACAACCACCAAGAAAACTAAGAATGTATTAAATCCACAATATAAGCCAACCTACTTCATTAAAAGAAACTAACATGTATTACGAGAACATGTCATGTCTAGACATCGGATTTTTATGCACTTAAAATTTATGAAATATGCATACAATTTCAGGGACTTCTTTTTAGAATTTACTTTTATAATAGTTATAGGTTACATACTCTTAACGTTTTAAAACACACACAAATAATGGAATTAAGTTATATGAGAACACGATCTCTGGTTTTCTTGACATTTGTATTTTACAGTGGATTCAATTAACACGAAATAATACGAGTTGAGTTGATTTTGAGTTTAACGTTCCGTTCAGCATCGAGTCTATATGAGACGTGGGCCTACTTATTAACGTGGAATCCGAACCACATGAGCTCCCGCCGGGACGAAATAATACGAGTCTACACGTTTCCATTGTACAAATAATAATAATAATAATAATAATAATAATAATAATAATAATAATAATAATAATAATAATAATCGTTTTCAAGGGTTTACTCTTCCCGCAATTAGCCTTACAGTGTATCACAAGATGCTTCTCTTCATTTTTTGGTATCCGTTTATGACATTTGTAGCCAGAAAATGAACTATTAACATCAATAGATGTTACTATACAATATGTACGCAGAGGAGCAAGTGTAGTATATATATATATTCTGGCAAATTGAAATTCAACCCTTGGAGATATTTTCCCATGGCTTCAATTATTTTTAGTTGGAGTTTCTCCCAATAAGATCCGTCCTTTTTTTTTTTCAAGGAGTGCCCGAATTTACCAGAAAATGACCGGAGCTCGTGTCGAACTTCACCAACTAGAGCTAAGCATTCACTGAGTAGCAATACTCGTATCTCTTGTTTCTGAATTGATGTCGACACGATATTACAATGTCATTATTATTATCAGATTTCTCTTAACGTTTTGGTAATTGTGGGCATTTCTGCTCTGGTGATCGGTTTCTAACATTATTGGTCGTCTATAAATTAGGAATTCTTCCATCTTCTCATGCAAAAAGCCCTTCCGTTGCATAGGCATGTAAATGTATTGAAAATATAAACTAAAACTGGATTTATTCCATGTTGTAAGCATACATCTGAAATAAAAACTTATAAAATGTGCTGAATATGCTCTTGAGTACTAATATATGCTCTAACCTTTGAAATATGCATTTATATGCACTACAAAGCTTCAAATTCGGACTATATTATTATTTCTAGAAACCCCTACCAAATTTAACAGAGATGCATACGAGCAAACAATGCATTTGCATAAAAATCCGATGTCTAGTCATATTATATGAAGCCTTCGCGCCCCCCCCCCCCCAAAAAAAAGAAAAGAAATTAAGAGCATAAAAAAAGGAAACATGAATTTTTACAGAAAATCCTAATTCTATTAATACGATACTTACCCATACTGTATGATCCTTGTTTTCTCTCTGCATGTAGTACTGGAACCCTGCATGAACTAAGAGACGATTACCTCTGCTAGTTGTTATAAACTCCATTTCTACGTTGAATCACTATGTTCACCCAACAACGAAAACACTAAAATTAAGGAATTAGACATCAAGGGCGATTCTTTTATACCCTATTTATCCCCCACCCTCCAATGACATGATTCACAGGTGTACCATGGCCATACGCACCTGCAGAGATAACTAAGCAGTAACAGGAAAAGAATAATCACAAAATAAAAGTTTATTTAACTCATCTTTCTATTTTTAAACAATGGGTTCCGACTTCATTAACAAAGTGCTTATTTTATTCTTTGCTGTGGAGAATGACTTTATTGTCCATACATTATTTCCGAAAATAGAGATCTTGATCAACTTAGCCACAGAATGCCTTGAAAGTCGACCTGCAGAGACGATATCAATTTGGAGTGGAAACCAGTAACACATTTTAGTCTGTTTTCGCAAGATTATTTGTTTTTCTGAATTTTTATTTTCATGTACTTTAATTTGCTATTATTTTCGTTATTAGTTTTATTTTATTTTTGTAATTATTTTCCTCTTCTTTATTATAACGTGTGTTTGTTAATTTTTTCTTTTTTCTAGCTTCTCTAGTATTAATTGCAATTGTTCATATTTAACTTGTATTTGCTCTTTCTCTGTTCTTACTTAGTTCATAGTTGTTCTGTCCTCCCTCCCCTTGTAGTGAAAGGAGTTTCAGGGTGAATCACGTGATTGCAGATGGACCGTGTGAAAATGCACCACACCTGCTGACTGATTAATGCGATAACCAGGACCGTGTGAAATTGCTCGATAATGAGCACCGTGCGAGATTGCACCGTGTGAAAATGCACGGAATCAGTCTAGCTTGATATCAAGCTAAAAATAACCTACGGTTACAATTTTCCGATCCTAAAAATTCAAACGCTAGAATTATGGGCTATTTATGGGCTAATTAGTTGGTCTAATCCCAACTTTTGGGCTCCTACTGTTTAGCGGAAAATCGGATTCAAAATCGGTGAGTCTGCCTTGTCATCAAGCTAAAAATAACCTACGGTTACAATTGTCCGATCCTAAAAATTCAAACGCTAGAATTATGGGCTATTTATGAGCTAATTAGTTGCTCTAATCCTGATGTTTGGGCTCCTACCTTTTAGCGGGAAATCGGAATCAAAATGGGCGAGTCTAGCTTGACATGAAGTAAGAACCCTCCTTAAGATTAGACATCTCGAATCGAAGAAAATCAAACGTCAGAAATATGGGCTATTTATGGGCTAATTGATGCTGTAATTCCGAGTTTGGGGCTGCTACCTTTTAGCAGGAATTCTTTATCAAATTGTGGGATTTGGCTGAACTTCTAGCTATAAACCTAGGGCTATAATACTCCGATCGAAAGAATTAAAACGTCGGAATTATGGGTTATTTGCATGCTAAATTGTTGCTCTAATGTCGAATTTTTCTTGTATCGTTAGCAAGAAATCTCATGCAAGATTGATATTGATTTTTAGATAAGGTGGGATGATACTTTCAAAGTTGCAGTGAGAAAACATCGATGTTTATTAACTGAAAATTGATTTATTTGCACTCTCCGCAAATGTAAATCTATATCTCTACTAGTAAATCCATGAATTCTTTTTTCACGTGTTTATGTTCATTATGTTTGGAAGTAAATAGTGCATGTATAGAATGTATATAGTGAAATATCATTATTTTTTAAATAAATTTTTTGTGCAAAGGAAGTGCCTCTTCCCCGTTGCTGGGGCCGCAGTGGCACAGAGGTAGAGCGTTTACCTCTTGTGCGTGTGATCCCTGGTTCGATCCCAGATCGCGCGAAGTGGTTTTTGTGGTTGACAAATACCATGTGCTTGGGTTTTATCGGAGCTCTCCCATTTCCCCCCACTTTATTCATAATGAATATAATGAGCATAAAATCGTCAAAAAACAATTCATGGATTTACTAGTAGATATATATATTTGCATTCGCTGAGAATGCAAATGAATCAATTTTCAGTTAATAGACATCGACGTTTCCTCACTGCAACTTTGAAATTATCATCCCACGTTATCTAGAAATCAAATGAGTGAAGTAGCTCAAGTGGTAGAGCGTTGGCTTCGCATTCGGGAGGTCGTGGGTTTGAATCCCGCTGCCGACCATCCTGACTGAGGTTTTCCAGGGTTTCCCTCAGTCCTACCAGGCAAATGTCGGGATGGTACCTACTAAAACAGGTCCTGGCCGATACCTTCCCAAATCCTTTCCATTGTTATTTTTGTTTTTGGATATCCAGTGTAAAAAGGCCTCTGAGCTGTATCTGGTGATTGTTAAATAAATAAATAAATACCAATCTTGCATGAGATTTCTTGCGAACGATAGAAGAACCAAAATCGTCAATAGAGTAATTACCTAGCACACAAAAATAACCCATAATTCCGACATTTTAATTATTTGGTCGGAGTATTATAGCACTAGGTATATAGCTAGAAGTTAAGCCGAATCCCACAATTTGATGAAGAATTCCTGCTAAAGAGTAACACCCCCAAAATCGGAATTAGAGCAATAATTAGCTCATAAATAGCTCATAATTCCGGCGTTTGAGTTTTATTGGATCGGAGCATTGTAACCGCATGGGGGGTTCTAGCTTGATATCAAGCTGGACTCGCCCACATTGATTCCGATTTTCCGCTAAACAATGGGAGCCTAAAAGTTGGGAGTAGAGCAACTAATTAGCCCATAAATAGCCCATAATTCTGGCGTTTGAATATTTTCGATCGGACCATTGTAACCATATGGGGGGTTCTAGCTTGATATCAAGCTAGACTCGTCCATTTTTAATACGATTTCTCGCTGAACAGTAGGAGCCCAAAAATTGGGATTAGAGCAACTAATTAGCCCATAAATAGCCCATAATTCTGGCGTTTGAGTTTTTTCGATCGGACCATTGTAACCATATGGGGGGTCTAGCTTGATATCAAGCTAGACTCGTCCATTTTTAATACGATTTCTCGCTGAACAGTAGGAGCCCAAAAATTGGGATTAGAGCAACTAATTAGCCCATAAATAGCCCATAATTCTGGCGTTTGAATTTTTTCGATCGGACCATTGTAACCATATGGGGGGTTCTAGCTTGATATCAAGCTAGACTCGTCCATTTTTAATACGATTTCTCGCTGAACAGTAGGAGCCCAAAAATTGGGATTAGAGCAACTAATTAGCCCATAAATAGCCCATAATTCTGGCGTTTGAATTTTTTCGATCGGACCATTGTAACCATATGGGGGGGTCTAGCTTGATATCAAGCTAGACTCGCCCATTTTGAATTCGATTTCCCGCTAAACAGTAGGAGCCCAAAAATTGGGATTAGAGCAACTAATTAGCCCATAAATAGCCCATAATTCTGAGATATGTTCCGGTCGTTTTAGTGTTGGTGGTTGGTCTAACTTGACATGCATTAGCTGAAAATCTATGTTGGTTTTAAATGTATAAACTGTACTCTTAGTTACCGTAATAGCAAATAGTTGTTTAAAGGTTGCTATGACGACCGAAAAAAATATTATTAATGAAGTTACGAAAGAATAATAAAAAGCAATAGATATAATTGAGGTGTCTGATTTAAAGTAATTACTGATCGTGTTGACGAATTATACGAACTGTGGGCTAAATGTAACGTGGAAAAAAAATAATAAATTAATAATCGTTACATTTTAGATGGTGGTTCCCATATACGTTACAATATGTTTATGTTCAATTTTATGTTCACGTTTTGTTGCTAGTTTCTTTACCGCAGTTTTTGAAACATCGTATAAATAATTATGGGTCACTCTTTCTCTTCCCTATAGTTTGTCCTAATTTGGTCCGTTAATTACAATCGCAGCCTTCCTATAGGTGTTTTCCTTCTAGCATTCTCTCCATAGCCAATAGCCTGATTCCTCCATGTCTCATAATATGGGCTAATCATTCTATTTTCATCTTTTCAAATTTTTCTTCAGTTCATTTTTATTTTCACCAACAATTTCCAATATTATATAATATTTTATCCACCCTTCTAATTTTCAATTATTCTATTGCATCACATTTCGAAGATTTACATGCTCCGTTTTTGCTCTCCGCCTATAATTCAAACCTCATATTTATATAACGCTACACTCCATATATAAATTTTATAAGCCTTTTTTGTAGTTTTATATCTATGTTCCCAGATAGAAACTTTTCTTCAAATGATATTTTTGTCAGAGCTATTTGGGATTTTATATCATGTTTGCATCTAACACTGCTTGCTATTTTACTTTTTAAATACCAGAATTCCTATACATATTCCACAAGCTGGTCTATTTTGATTAGTGTCTAGTAAATTGATAACGTTCAGGTAAAACATTTAATAGCCTTTTCATGAGAAATCTTTTTACACTTATTTTTAGCAAAACAAAAGTGAATGAATATGTATTTTGGTAAGAAATAATAACATTTGAGCTTGCAAAATTGAATAAGATGAGTTTAACAACACAAAAGTAATGAACAAATTATCACTCATTAATCGTAAGTTCACCAGAGGAATCAATCACCACCATTCCTCAAAAATTCACTGAATCCATGATATCCCGGTGTTCAGAAAAAAAATCATGAATTGATCTAATATGTCTTGATTTTCGCACCGCTATGGACACATAAATTCCTTTCGGTTTGAATGATTGATTTTTGTTGATTTATTGACTGTACGTTTAATGAGAACATAAGCGTCGAGGCTGTTTGTTGTCGTCACGGAAAGACTAACAAGCGATACACACCTCTTATAAACAAACTTTCAAAAGTAAAACAATGATCAAAGTCAAACTTTAAAAAAAAATTGAAATTGAACAACAGATCTCTTACAATTTCTTAAAAGCCCCATCACGGATAAATTAAAATACCGTTAATTATTTTACAGAAATTATATGATATCTTCAAATAGATAAAAGATAATCGAAAATGAAACAAGACCTCGCTAGACAATATTATTTTGGGTTAAGTTCCAAAGTCGGGCGTCTTTTTCCAGCAATTTTTTTTTTAATTTACAGGAAAGATATGAATAATTTGATCGTTTGTGTGCTTGATAATATATAAGAGTGTCGAAAAATCTGTTCATTTGTTATATATAAGCGGTTATAAACATGGGACTATACGGGGAGCGGAGGGAACTACTTGGCGCAAGGTAACCGAACAATTGCATTGTGGAAAAGAAACGAGCATTTATGTTATCAACATGGCAAATGTGCAAGGGCAACGAACTAACAGTTTTTAACATTTGTGAAGCAATACGTTGATAACGAGCAAAATCTTTTAAAAGTTTGTGAAGAGCACGGATTAATGAATCTAATAACAAATTGCAGAAAGTGTGCAAAGGAGATAACAGCGAAAAAACGTGGCGAAAGCGGACGCCCAACTTCGGAATAAATGCCATTATTTACATGAGCTCACTTATTACAGCTCACTTAGACCCTATCTACTTTTGATTTCCAGCCATTAAGAAAATCGGAATTTATTTTCGTGTTTCTAAATGATGCAAACAGAATGCTACGAGCATGAAAAATAACATTGTCTAGGTCGCTCTTATACCACACTTCGATTATCTTTTATCAATTTGAAGATACCATATAATTACTGTAAAATTGGCGGTATTTTAATTTCGCAGTGATTAGGCCTCTTAAACGAAAATAAATAACAAAACCTAATCAACGAGCTAGCTATTGATTAGTAACTTGTGTTACAGTTATGGACATTTGTCAATGCCTTCATCAGGCCCACATCGCCCATAGTGATTTGATATAACCTAAATGTTTCCAATAATTTGTACTTTTATGTTATTAGCCTATACCGACAAAAATTCGAAATTGACAGAAGATTATAGCCTTCCGCGAAATTAAACTACTGCTAAATTTACGACCGGATTGGGATGCTACAACCTCTGAAACAAATTCGAGTTAGCATTAAACTGAGTATGCTGGTGCGAGCGCGTGTGTATCCGTAACATGCTTATCAGCAAACAAATTCCTGCGCTTGGTAGGTATCATTCCATTGGTGCCTACACGGGATTTAGGAAATTATGTATGCGATTCGTTCACTACATCCTGAGTGAAGATTTCTTCTTGTTAGAATGTGCTGTGTGGTTCTTCACGTCGATAATCTTTTTAAAAGTTTTCGAATGTAATCTGGTGTGTCTTATCTTTCCATTTGAATTTTTTTTGGTTGACGCCTGCCTCTCGCTTGCCGGGGGTCACTCACTTACCATGAACATTTCAAATAGCTGGCCTTCACCGTACATGCACTACGTGTTAGCAGAAATCTCCAACTCTGAACCATTATTGAGAAAGTGGCCCAACTTTGAGGACATCCTGTATATAGATTTATAATGTAACAGTAATTTAGTATTTTTTTCTTACTTCTCAATGTTCTAAGACAGGGATGCAAATAACCACTCACCCGGGGCGAGTGGTTCATCGGTGCGGGCGAGTATTTAATATCATACCGATAGTAAGTAAATGATTTCTATTGTGAGATGTGGGCTAGTAACTTTTTCCTTGAGCTAGTAAAATTTTGTTCCTTATTTGCATCCCTGTTCTACATAAAAGTTAATGCAGGCTATATTATCAGAGTTTACCTTTTCATTCATCCATGTTAAAGTTAATTATTATTAATTGTATTTTATTGTACTTTATAGTGTTACATATTGTACTTCTACTCTCAGTACGTTAGTGGTTTATTATTACTTTATTATTATTATTATTTCAGGTCGGGTGGATGAAGGCGGAGGATCAAACGATACTCACCCTCCACAACAAAGTCGTTACCCACAATTCCCGTATCAGTGTAACACATGACAATCACCGCACGTGGAATCTTCACATTCGACAAGTAAAGGAGTCTGACCGAGGCTGTTACATGTGTCAAATCAATACCAACATCATGAAGAAGCAGATTGGGTGTGTAGATGTTCATGGTGAGTACAGAAACTTTGCTTCTCATTCTGGTGATCTACTTAACGGTCTGTAGCTCATTATTACTTCTTAAAGCGTGGTTTGATTATTCCGTTTGATTTAGGATTTAGATTTCTGGGCTTTCGGCATGTATGGCCATTTAGCCTGTCACATATGAGAGATGACATCCCTTGGCGAGTACACTATCCGGGGAAAGGGAAGGAGGAAAGGATTAGGGAAGGGAGGAAGCGGCCTGGGACATATAAGTTAGGTACCATCCCGACATTTGCCTGGTGTGAATGAGGAAAACCCAGGAAAACTCATTCAGGTTGGCTGGCCTGAAAATGATTTTTATACTTTTTCGACGGAGTGCCCCCACCGAGAATCGACCACTCGCATTATTCCGTTTGAATTTAAACTGTTTAGTTTAAGATGTTGAAAAATATGAGTCGATTGTGAAATGTCTGCTTCCTAATTAATCTTCAACGTTTATGTATGTGGACGTTGTGTAATGATTACTTAGCACAAACTGAAGTTTAAAGTATTGTTTACATTAGGAAATACATAAACTAAATGTTGAAAATGTTTATGAAATATTATCACTTAAAACTGTGGCTACATAGGGAAATTATGGCAGTAAAAGTTAATATTTTATCGCTTTACGCTAACGGAAAAATCCTTACCTAACATGTTAATATTCTAATTCTTGTAATCTGTGATTTACTAGGAAGTGGTCAGCCGACACGCTCTAGGAATTTGACCAAACTTTGACACAATCGAAGGTATGCTCAACTATGTATAAAACTTCAAGTGGATGTGGACATGGAGGAAGAAGTTATGGAGGTTTGAAGTTGTGCATTAAATGTCAACGAGGAACAGGTTTCGATGTGATCGCACATTAACCGGTCAGCTATAATTGCAAGGCAGCTGACCAGTTGAGACACATATCAGAGCTACAAAGCACTACTTCCTCATGATGCAACCTGAGTACCACTAAGAAAAATGATTTAATTTACAAATAGTTAATTACAATTCATTATTTCCAGTTAATCACGATTAGTTGATTGCAATTCATGGAGTTCAATTAGTCAATCACAATTAGTTGACGGTAATGTTAATTAGATAATTATTGCCTGAAGTGACAGTGCCATAGCTGTATGCGAACATAGGTGATTATTGTGTTGATTTAGAAGTATTACTGTTTCTGTGCCAGTGCGTTGTCAACCATAGTCAACCATAGAGGCAAACACTTGGACTAGAGAGCTTGCTGAAAAGCAAAGGAAATGACAATATTAAAAAATAAATATTATAAATATCATTTACGTACAGGTATACAGTGCCGGGGAAAAACTATTTACAAGCAATGAAATCACTAAATGATAGCACTCATTTATTGTGAATTCTTTGTTACAATTACTATTTTTTCATGACACCCTTACATTTCATCACCATCTTCAGTCGTTTCGACATTGATTCAGCAAGAATGGAGAAGTAGGTGGATCCATGGTTATAAATAATGTCTTCAACTCCTTTCTTTTAGATCATTGATGTTGCTGTTTCGTGTCTCTTGCACTGTTTTCCATGAGATTCCAGGCATTTTCTATGGGGTTAAGGTCAGGAAAATTGTCTGCTCGCTCTAAATCCTAAATGTTACGGTTACTGAGAACCTTGGTCACGGCCTTTGCTTTATGGACAGGAGCTTAATCACATTGATGAATGATCAAAAAATTAAGCAAACGTTTTTCCAAAACACTAACGTAATTGCTTGCTTTCATAGTCTCACTTTTAGGGAGAAAATACAAACTTCCATGTCCTTGCTTCGACTGAATGCACTCCACATCATCATACTGCAAGGACGTTTAACAGTCTCTATTGTTAGTTTTTCGCAATACCGTGCCGCAGTATATGGACAACCCACAATCTTTTAGCTTCCCGTGATCAACCGGAAAGTGCTTTCATCACTTCTTCCGCCCTTCAAATTTCGAATCTTGGTACTTTTTATAGGAGTCAAACCTTTTCTTCTTCATTGCTGCTGTGAGTAGAGTTTTCTCTGCGGCATAGCAACTTGACAAGCTCAAATACTTCTGCAGACACTGATAAATTGTCCAAGAGCGACGTTCTGGAGGAGCTCAAGTTACTTGATTTTGAGTTCAACGGCTCTAGAAGGATTTGACATCACGCTTCAGATGCTTATCTGTCGTTGATAAAGTCTTTTTAGGGACTTCCTTGGGGGTACCGACCCAGAAGATAATGATGACGCTGACCGCTTCAATTGATCAATTATCTCTTTTGACCAAGATCTCTAGCTACAGCAATTATCGACTCCCTTTTTCCGAGCAGAGTCAAGGCACAGAATTTCTCTTCGATTTTAGTTATTCCGCTCCATTGTATGCAGGACGAGTAAAGGTACTAGACCTCAAATTTTTAGAGAGCAAAATAATAATAATAAAATAACTGGCCGGCCACAACAAAGTACTGTCTACTTTACTGTTAAACCCCACGATGTGTACTGAGCTTTGGCTAGGTGAGTGAAGGTCACCTGCCGCTTGCTAGTGCCACTCGTGTTCACTACGCTCCGTCAACACAATTGTACGGCAAGCACGGAAAGTGAAATCATGTCGTGAATTTTATGTGTAAAGTTTTTTCTTTTTGCCGCACGAATATAAACTTTTTTATTGCCACAACGTAGATATAATCTCTTTCTGAATTCGAATAAATACAGTTTCCTATGGTTTCTATTGATGTTACACTTTTTAAATTACATATGTGGGCGTCTGGGTTACATTTTCTTCCCAACTTTTCACGATAAGGTCGTTCATATTACATTTCAACTAATCAGTTATGCTGCATTGTTGCTGACCGTTAACGCAGTCCGCATGCATCAAACTCTGTTTCTCATTTACTTTCAACACTAAACTTCAACTTCCCCTCCCATAACGTTTTCGTCCGTATCCACATCCACCTGCCATTTTGCATTTAGGTATAATTAACCATTCTATAAACTGTGTCCAAGGATCAAATTTCCAGTGGGCGTCGGCTGATCACTTCCTAATTAGCTGAAACTCTGCATAATTAATGAGAACTTTACAGTAAGCATTGTGCAATTAACGCCATATCCTACATACAAAATTAGTACGTTTAGTGACAGTCAATGAAAATACTGTGAGTCCATTGAAGTCCACATCATATATGATATACTTCCATAAGCAGTGTTCAGTCCCTTAAATGAAGGTAAGGATTTTCGTTCGTCTTCAATATTTTTTTCTCTGACTTTGATTTGTAAGACATCATCTCAGTCTGGTGATCTGCTGAGAATATTTCAGTACCCCTCTTCATACATACACATTTTCTGAACAAATAATAATAGTTCTCCTTAAAACTATAAATAGAATGAGATTTAATAAAATAAATATATAGGCATTCCTAAGAAAATTATTGCTGTACTCTGAACTATAGCAGGAATAATTGTGTTATATTCAATTCTGTGTATTATGCTTAAAGGCATTAATACATAATTTATTTTTCTAGTGCAGTAGAACAGTGCCAAAATATTTCATGACTGGCTACAAGCGGGATTTTTTTCAGAATAAAAGTACACTTGTACGAAGTCTGAAAAACATCGGGACACAAGCTGGTAGTGAAGCAGTGACGTCATATGGACGCAGTGACGTCACAAACATGGCCGACCATCTGAAATTTTAAATTGTCATAACTCATAAACCATTGATCCTACGGACTTGATTCATGCCCATTGGAATCACAAGCTCTACAAATCATTACATCAGAGTCATATTCGTAAATTAATATCTGCATTGAGAAATTTGAATATTTTCATTTTTTGCATTTATTTTAGTTTACGTTTTTGCATTTCAATACATAACGAGCTCTCATTGATGGAAACACTAATTACGTTTATTATAGCTTATAAAACAGTCTTTCTAACAAAGCCAAATAGGTTATTGTGACTTTATTACTTCCTGACATATTCAATTTTTAGAAAATATTTGACGTAAAAATAATGTAAAAGCCCTGAATGTGCACAAATTTCAAATGTTTCAAATGTGCATAATGCAGGCGCTATTGATCCGACATACTTGATCCATGCACCGTTGGATTCAAAATCAAAAGAACTACAAATCATTATACCAGAGTGATATTCATAAAATTATATCTTCATAGAGAAATTTGAATATTTTCGTTTTTTCCTCCATTTTAGTTCACAATTTTGCATTTCAACACACAACGGACTCGCAAATCAGAATATCTGAGAAATCTTCAATAGATTGAAATAGTGTGATGACACATTCTTTTCGTTACCATGGTGATGGCCATTTTATTTTCTAAACAACAAGTAGCCTAAATACCTAAAGAGCCTAAATGCAAAGCAAAAACAGTGATGAAATATTTCGAAATTGCAAACATTAGAGTGAACGAAACATTTATGTTTCTCTTTAAATATTTCTAATCAATGAAACTAAAAAAACAGATATAAAAGAAGAAAATTATACTAATCCTTGTTCATAATTAGATATTAACTTTAAATAATTCTGGAAAATTTTTGATTCATTAATATAAGTATCATAACATTGCATACATGAACAGGATTAATGTTTAACAGTTGTTTAGTATATACGCTGAACCATTCATAATTGGATATTTTCTTATTGCACTGTTTTTAAATGCTTTTTTTTTTTTTTAAAAAAAAAAAAAGTTGGTAGGGAATATAAGAAAAGAGCTGAACTATACGGTCCGAATTGAACATTTCCAAAGGCTTGCTTTTTTGCCTTTTCTTTTATAATATTGTAGACATTAATATTGTGCACTTCCATTATAAAGAATGAACATAAGAAAAGTAAATGTCCCTATAGAATGAACATCGTATATATATTCTCAAATTCTGTAATTTTACAGTTTTCCTTGTGCCGACAATTTGTCAATCTGCACGTTAGGGTGATTATATTGTGTATAATTGCTTCTTACGGTGGATTACATGATAATGACGTTTACATTATTTGATTTCTACCTTATCACTTAAAAGATGTAGCGTTTTTAGAAATAAGTTCCATAGATATTACTCTTTCCTTATGAATTTTAATGGTGTTCTTCGTAGTTTCCTTATTCTAAATCTGTATCCTTTCTCACTAACTTTATCAGTCGTTAAAACACTTTATAATTACAAACAACAATAATAATAATAATAATAATAATAATAAATTTACAGCCGAATCTCTCCTGAAGGGTTGAAGCGTATAGTTGTTACTGTGAAGCCTCTAGTGATCAAGATATTACATTTGATTAATGACGTAATAAGAGAATAGGCGAATCGTCACAGTTCGTGTTTTAGAATACAACACTAGAACTTGAAATCTTGCTGATTCAGTTTGTGAAGAGTGTACGACTGGCAAATTTCAGTCGATTCCTTGACACACTTCTTCAGTTTTGTCCGTGGTTTTTTGTCTGTGACTATGTTCACTATGCTAGGTGGATTCCAGTATTCATACAGAATCTTCTTGAATTGCCATCTATACATCCCCAAGTGTACTCCGAGTTTCAGAAAGGTCATTTCTGCAGTAGAAGAAGTGAGAGGGTTTTTTCACATATCGCAGATGATTATCTACATGGGCAAAATAATATAATCGTGAAACCCGAGGTGGTGCTGTAGATACGTTGGATAAACCGTCTTCCCTTCTGAAATGGATGGTGGCAAGCCCAGCAATCACAAGTATTATTTATGACTACAGACAGGAGGATGGTTTAATTGATAACACGGGTGTGGATACAGAGCACAGAGAACACACACACACATGTTAGATTTGCGGTGCCGAAAACACTTGTCACGTGTACTAGAGCAATTTCGTAAACACGAAAACATGTTTGAAGAAGATAGTCTTATGACAGCTATTACTAAAGTAATTTTGTTAACTGAAGAAGATGTGTCTGCTCGTCATTCAGCAGCAGTGGATAAACAGCAGTATAATGTATGTAAGGGAAAGACTTACGGGACTCAGCAAATCCATACATGATGTCATAAAGCGAAACAATCTTCAGCTCTTCAAGTTGAAACGAAGTTCTATTTTTTCCAAGCAAAAGGAAAAAAATATCTTTCCTATGCCATGACTCGAAAACTCTTTGCAAGCTCTATATTGCCTGTCAGCAGCGTGATGGTGACATCAGCGCCATCTTCGCACACGAGAATAATTCCTATCCATATCTGAGTTTGGACGATTAAGAAAACATCCAACATACCAGGCATCACCGTATGAATGAAGTAGAAAGCATCTCACTAATGACCTACCCAAAGCAACTGCAGTAATGCTTGATGCAGCAGCTGTACTACAGATGTTGCCACCACGGTAATCAAAAACATCTGCTGATTACTCTTCTGGAATATTTGTCTCGTATGTTCAGCAACGATTAAGACATGTGTCAAGGATAGATCTCGTGTTTGAACGCATTTCACAAGCAGTCTGAAAGCGTGTGCTCGTGAGATACGTGGTTCGGGTCAAAACATTTTAGTGCAACCAATGACTTACGTGCCAAAACAATTCAACAGCTCCTTAGTAGATGAAAACAAAGAACAGTTATTTCATTTATTGGCTGACTGTGTAGTGCAGATACAACCTCATGAAAAATCCATTATATACATACGATGATGTAAAAACTTTCTCAAAAGTTCTGCATACAAGCAGAATATCACCAACCACCTATGAGGAAGCAGACAACAGACTTTTACTTCACGTGAAAGATTCTGCTGCTGCTGTTTGCCATACTCATATTATGATAGCGACGACGGTAGATTCTGACGTGGTAATGTTAGCAGTGTTTGCATATGACTCCATACCAAATTTGGAAGAATTGTGGATTGCGTTTGGAGTTGGAAAGAAAAACAACTACATTCCAGTCCATGTTGTTGTCCATTGCATGTCATCAGATATCCGAAAGGTTTACCATTCTTCCACAGGATGTGATACTGTTTCTGCATTTGCAGGCATTGGTAAAACGACAGCATAGAACACATGGGAGCAATTTCCGGAAGTAACTGATGCATTCCACAGGCTATCAGATGACAGTTCCAACGAAGATCATCATTTTCAGCTCATTCAGCGATTCACGGTTCTAATGTATGATAAAACTAGTACCTATGACAAAGTTAACGATTTGTGATGAGTGTTGCTTACGAAAACAAAAACGTCAGTAGATCATTTTCCACCAACCGAAGCTGCTCTGATTCAGCACACAAAAAGATCAGCTTTCCAGGCAAATATATGGAGACAGTGGAATGTCTGCAACCCTAAATTAAAAGATCCTGTGTCAGTGTGGCTGGCAGAAGGCGATTACTGGATATCAACCCTATGGTCTGCTATTTCTGAGGCATCACACTCATGTCATATCGTGCGGTTATAAGAAATAGTATTCATCAAATTGCAAGTGTATAAAGCATTCTTTTCCTTGTGTACATGCTATGCTCAGTGCTCTGAGAATAGCTGATGCTCTTTTTTCCGCATTGTATGAAGTATCGTAATAGGCGATCTGCTGACGATTGTCCCTGAATAGTGTACTTGCCAAAAACAGTCAAATCACTTATATTTTTTAAAACATAATATATTTACATGTAAATAAATAAGAAAATTGTTAGGGTAATATAATAAAACTGTAATTTCAGATCCACATAATATTCCATGTTTATCTTAAGCGTTAAAGTAATCACTGTTTAGCATAAGCATGCTGAAATCAAGATATGCAAATGTTGCACTGAAAATGTTGTTTTGTTAAAGAACTGGCCTAAATATATGTTCCCTTTTATTTTCTGTTTATATTTTTCTCGTTCTTCTGGAAGTTTATTGAAGTATTTGTAATTGAAGATTTCTGAGATATTCTGATTTGTGAGTTCGTTGTGTGTTGAAATGCAAAATTGTGAATTAAAATGGATGAAAAAATGAAAATATTCAAATTTCTCTATGAAGATAAAATTTTACGAATACCACTCTGGTATAATGATTTGTAGTACTTTTGATTCTGAATCCAACGGTGCATGGATCAAGTATGTCGGATCAATAGTGTCTGCATTATGCACATTTGAAATATTTGAAATTTCTGCATTCAGGGCTTTTATATTATTTTTACGTCAAATATTTTCTAAAGTGTTATACCTTCGATCAAAGAGACAACCCCTAGTTTGTTCCTCTACCTTCCCAGTCGACCTGTGCTTTCTTTCTTTTCGTCGTAATCAACAACACATCTCCCCTTTATAAATCAGAAGAATAGATCTTTAAGGAAATGAGAGAAAGAATAGAACTCAATTACTAGAAGATAATTGAACTGGATCATCGCAAGAAGATCCAATAGTTCGTGCTTTATTCCGCCATAATATTTTGGTGCATCGTTAATGGAATCCTTTCATTTACCTTCGTCGTACCCAAAATAACACATGGATAGATTTGTCTCCTATAGAATAGTTATCAAGAATAGGTGACTTGGTAAAGGTCTTAAATGGATAGGTTATGAACCAGTATCTTGAGAATTTTGATCACATTACTGTTTTATTTACCGTTCTTCAATTTAGTCCCGAACAAAACCTAAAAGAGTAACTAACTAAAACTAACTAACTCTATGGCCTATGGAACCCGAAGGTTCTAACTTCTATCCTTAGCCAACTGGATCCAGTTTCTACTTTGTATTCCTATTTCTGCGAGATCCATCTTAATATGTTCTCTCATCTGCACCTATGTCTTCCTAATAGTCGTTTTCCGATTGGTCTTTAGTTAAGACTTTGAAAGTGTTCCTACCTTCTTCCATCCTGGCTGCATGACCTGCCCACCTAAGCCTTCTAGACCCTAACAATGTTTAGTAAACTGTATAAGTTATGTAGTTCCTCGTTATGAAGTTTCCGCCATTTCCCATCCCCGTTCCTCTTGGGTCCAAATATTCGTCTCAGGATCTTGTTCTCAAATACTTTCAGTCTACGTTCTTCCCTTAGAGGCATCATTATTGTTTTATATATTTTAAGCTTCAAATTCGTCGATAGAATTCGCGTCTACAAAAGACTTTGAAATGAATGATAACACGAGTTCCCTGCTTTTAGCCGATGTTTAATTTCTTCGTGAATATAGTTTTGGTCTCTTACTTCCTAAAAGAGTAGCAAAAACAAAATACGTCTTTCTTTCATATCATCTTGTACAGGGAATTTCTCTTTCACTACCGTAACTCTCATCGTCTTTATAAACCTACTGCAGCCTGCAGGCAGAAAATATCATAATTTGCTTCTTCTATTAACCCATATTTCTGATGGTTGAAGAGAGCACTTGGAGCATTAAGGGTAAAATGTCACCTGATGCTGATTAAGAGAATTGAATTTGAATGTAATGGAACAGTTAGACATGAGTTACTAACCAAAGACATCGTTTGTTCAGTGCCACTCACTATATATATGTATAATATAAATATCAAAATTTAGTGCATTTTTGGAATGATATCTACGCAAATTTGAAGCAAGATGCCATGAAGAAACCCATAAAAGAACAACTATATACAGTTATAGCATGGCAATTAAAACTACAAGATAACCCAATTTTGCGCTTAGAACACTTGAGTATCTTATGATGAAGTATAACTTGCAAACTAGGTCTAATGAGGGACAATAAGTTATTCAGAGTAAAAGTTGCACTTGAAGCAGCATTGCCCAGCTCAACACAGACAATACAAAGCATGCGTATAACGGAATGGGCATTATGCCGCAATCTGTAAAGATCAAGTAAGAGTTACGGATGGTTTTGCTATGAATATAACGGACAAGCACTTTACGTATACTCAACAAGAACAATTTGCATGTGGAAACTGAAGTGGTCAGCTACTCAAAGTTACAATATCAGAAGCACATAATGTAGTTATTTTCACTACATATGCCATGTCCAGTTCACAGAAAATGTTTCTCCTATAATAGGTTAAATCACTTCAATGTAGCTTGTAGAAGTAAGATCATTACTGTTATTATTATTATTATTATTACGAAGTATTCTGCCTTTCGGCAGGTCCTGGGGCTAATAAGCTTCTTTTCTTTTAAAGGTTTAGTCCTGGAAATGTTTCTTCCCCTTTCCTCGATCTTTAGCTTTCTCTTTTAACTCCCAATATTTTCCTCTATTGTTCAAATCATTGATCAGTTGTGTTATTCTTCTTCCACTTCCTCGCTTTCCTTCCATTGCGGAGGTATAAAGAAGACAATTTCTTCGCAAAATGTGTCTAATCCAATTGGTCTTCCTCAGGAGCGTCATTTCAGATTTTGTTTGGGGGAGGGCAAGACCCCTTGATATAAGTAAAATTTCGCGCTTTTCACTCATTTACTACTATTCTATTCATAAAATCTATATAAATCTCAAACTCAGGGGGGGGGGCAATTGTCCCTCCCTGCCCCCCTAAATGACGTCCCTGGTCTTCCTACGAAGAATGCTGGCAAAAAGAGTCACCTTCTCTCATACCCTTTTAAAGCACCCTCCTTTGTCACTCTTTCTCTGTCCATTTTATCTTCTCCATCTAACTGCAACACCACATTTTGAAGCTCTCTAATTATTTCTTCTCTAACTTACATAACGTCCAAATCTTGGAACCATTCAGTCCAGAAGTATGTTAATCACTAAAAAATAAATTGGTGTACAGTAGCGTATTTAGGAATTTGTTTCGGAGAACTATGCACAATTCGGAGAAGCAGGGGGAGCAATTGCCCAACTGAATTTAAGAATTAAATATGTTTTAATTGTTTGTCTAGTAATATGCTAGAAAGAAACGTGACACTCGTATGTCGGTGGAGGGTCTTACCCTCCAGGCAAATCTGAATGACGTTCCTGCAAATACACGTTGAATATTTGTAATCTCATTTCAACTTAACTGATTTCATGTTAGAAAAAATGGAAATATTCAGTTTTATCTGTATACGTTTTTACCTGAAAGAAAATGGTGAGACAAGTTGAAGCGGAAATATACTGATTGCAGTTTTAAAGGCAAGAATTGCAGATTGATGAATCTTATGTGATATGATACAGACAAAAGAAAATAGCAGTGAATTCCATTATAGACCTTTTATTCCATTCATAGAAGAAAAAGGAAGCATCCCCTTGGCCTACCTAATTTCCCGGGCTACTTATTCCCCTATATTGATTTTCTTTAATACAAACATTTAACTTTCTTTATAACTAAACGAAGTAAATATTCCTTTGCTATAATACCTAAAGTCCCGTTATGTTGATATCCGTACAAGTTGGTGTGAAACACCAGTTTCGCTTATCAGCTCCTCTTAGTTTTTTTACTACTGACACGGGCCAACTTGAATCACAACTAACGATGGTCGAAAGCATGATAGGAGGAACGAAAGAAAGTAATAAGTAAGAAAATGAAAAAGAAGAAAAAAAATGAAATCTTTGAGTTTTACGTCCCACGGTTATGCCGGTTAGGCTAAAGGAGACGGAATGAAAAAGAAGAGTAGAATGGATGAAACAAAAGATAAAAAGGAACGCAGTTCTTGCATGGAATGAAATTTGACAAATATAGTATTATTTCCGAACAAAGAGCGAAAGACAATGGAAAGTCAATGAAATTCTTAGAAATGGTAAGATGGAGTATTGTTATAGGTGCGAAGAACTAACAAATTTGTTTCCGGGGGGATTGAATCAGATAGCCCCCGAAATACGCCACTTATATATAAATTTAAGAACTTATCGTATATGTATTATTATTTGTTTACAAAATAAAAATAAAACAATAACTCTTAGACCATCCGATCAATGTTTTATTTCATGTTTCATTGCATTACTCCTCTGAAAGACATTGTAACACTCAAAGCGGTCACTGGCCTTCGAGTTAGCCTATTTATTCTTCACAAGATATCAGTTTTTCTTTTTATTGAACAAACTTTAATCTTTTTTAAAACATTTAATTCATTTGGTCTCCTTTAAATTATCACGAACAAACTCGTAAAGCTTTGGGAGTATTTGTTTAATATTATTTCTCTTTCTACTATTCTCGGAAACGCTTAAAACAAAAATAAAATGGAAAAACAGAAATTTCGTATGAGAAAGTTTTTTTTTTATTTTTTAATTTTTGTTAAAAGAAAAAGATCAGTTTGATGCTTTAAACTAACAAAAACTTCACTTCACTTAAATTTGGTAGTCGTATTAAGTGAACAGACAAAGAATAGCAACAATTTTTCTTTTTTTTTTCCTACTTCATTTACCCTTTCTTTTCTAACTCTGTCTATTTTCCTTTTCTCATACACATTTTCTCTCTCTTTATCTCAATTTCTCTCACATTCTCTCTCTCTCTCTTTCGCATATTCCGCTCATTCTTTCGGCGCTATTCAATCTCAGGTCAGAGCTACTGCGAGGCATTTCAGTTATGCAGTCTCATTCTCATTGAATGACTAGTTCAGAGACTAACGTACAAAGGACGCTGGGAAGATCGGTTTCTCCACTCACAGGAAACTCGTCGTACTCACAATTTCCAGTATATATATGAAGGGTACACTTTTTCGTTACTATTGTTTTATGGAAGAAAGGCAAAATTGAATTTCTGGTATACTGAAGGATTTATCTTTTTTTTTCTTCTTCAGGAAAACATCATGGAATATACGTTTTTGTCAGTACGTTAACTTTTTTTATTTCATTTCTAATTATTATTTCCCATGCTGAACACAAGGGAAGAATACGCATAATTCAAGAAGCTACAGTGACCCCGTATACTTTCGAGTGTCAAAATGCTTCTAGCTTAATATTGCAAAGATTCTGTCTTTTAGGGTAGAACTGAAAGATGATACCCGGGAATTTGGACTTTCCCATCGCCTTTTTATCATAAAGTTTTTTCTTGTATACAATAGAAATAAATATTATAGATAAAACATAAGTACACTCATATCCAAAATGATTGTCACATATCTATAACTGTCTTCTTGTAAGAATATAATTTGATAATGATTTTGCAGGTCACTTTTAATACTGATACTACCTAGGTATGTGCAGTGGCGGCGGTTGGACGTTAAAAGTGGTGGAGCAAGACATGATCTGAACAATTGTATATCAATGTTATATTTCCTGGTTGTTTCTAACATTCTTTGATGATAGGTTGTATTACTAATAGGATACTATCTTTTTCACTTAAAATGCCATATTTCGTATTTCTATTTTATTAAGTAAATTCATAAGAACAATACAAGGTAGGTACTAGCCCTTTATACTCTTAAACAACGAAAGTGTAAGAAGAGATTTGAATTCTTGCTCATGAAGATCTTAAAATTCTGTCTGGAAAATTGTGTGATCAGATTATTTAATAAATTTGCAAAACAAATAAATAGATTAATCATTGTAATGAATAATAACGCTTGTTTTGCAGAAGTTATATTGAAACTGGGAATTAATGAACAACTTATACTTTTAATTCCACACATGCCATTAAATGAATGTTTTTACTCTTAGAAAATGAAATACAGTAAGTACTGGAAGCATATGCTATGATTTAAAGAAATATGCAATTGCAATATTAATTGTTTTGAATTGCAATTAAAACGCAATATCTGTAGCTTTCTTAACTCCACGGGAAGACAAATAACCAATACGTACTCCCGCAACGGCAAATATCATATGGCACATTTTTTTTCTATGAAATAGTAATACATTCAAAACCTTTACCAGGGTGTCCACATTCTGGAAAATAAGTGAAATTCAGGGAAAGGTCAGGGAAGTAAAAATGTATCAGGTGAAGTCAGGGAAAAATCGATTTAGGTCCATTATTCAATTACTGAATTTATGAAGTAGGGTTGATTTCTTTACTGTTACTGGGTGCAAAATGTGGTGTTCTCAATGATGATATTGAGGGAGGCAGTGTTCCCTGATATAGTTGTTGAAACTAATCTTCTGCGAAAAACTTATATCTAACTGCATCCTGGCATATTTGCTCAAAAGGGTAGACGCTGTTCTAGAAGAATTGCATGGTGCCAAGAGGATATCTGGACAAATGGCTGAGAACGCGAAGAAATAGTATCTCCAGTTCACAGTGAAAGCTCAGACTGAAGAATTTAAGGAACACTCGAATGAATTCATAGCCAATGATAGAGATGGTATTGGACTTGATGAGTTTTTTACTTACTCTTAGGAAATGAGAAGAACTTCGTTGACTTATGGTCAGATATGAAATTGTGTTTTATCTTCTTTCACGGAAACGCATTTTTTGAAAGTGGTTTCACAATAAATAAAATTCTGATTGTTGACAACTTACAAGAAGAATCTCTGGCGGCTCAACGGATCATACATTATTCTGTGATGAGAATAGGTGGATCATCAGGATTAATAATTACAAGAGGTATGATAAATTCAGTGAGCAGTTCAATGAAACAATATCAGGTGTATTTGGAAAAGAAAAGAGAAATAAATGCTGGAGAGGAGAAGAGGAGAGAGAAACGGAAGATTCAGCAATAACTAAAGGAGCTGGAGAAAGAAGAAAAGAAAATTAAACTGCGGAGACAACAAGAAGGACATTCAGATTAACGAGAAGAAAATTATGCGAGAAAGGATGAAAACACATTTCTAAATGGGTTGCATTTAACAACTGCACCAGCAAAAATATATGTTACATAATGTGTATGTGTTTTTTTTAATAATCAGTAAAATCATGTATGAACTGTTTATTACTATAGGCAATATTATAATGCTGTGTAATTGATATTATAATGTGTAAGCATATAATGTGTATATTTTTCATATCTTAAGTACTCTGTATACTGCACACTTTCGTTTGTAACTTTTCATTTTGTGTAATATGTAGGCCTAATCAATATCGGCCTAATGCACATGTTTGTAAATTTACATTGCTTTGGAAAGAAAATTGAAAAAAGAAAGAAACAGAAGTGGAAGAGTACAAGTCCAACTATGGGGAGTGTGGAGATTGGGGTTTCTTTCTTTTTTTCTATATTTTTAAGTTATTCAGAGGTCAGGGAAATCTGGAACTTTCGTCATGGAAAGTCAGAGAAAAGTCAAAGATCTTTTCTCCAAATTGTGTGGACATCCTGTTTACATTTCCAAATGAAATTATATAAATTAGGGCGTCACTTCAAAAAGTGTGGGGGCAACCGCCCATGGGTATGTCGGGAAACGTCTATTTGTGGTCTATTTGATAGGAAAAGAATTATAAATACGAAAATTAGAATGAGTAAAACAAAATGTTAGTAAATGGACAAGAAAGTTTTATTTTCGTTTTATTGTCATTATTTACTGCTCTTTTGGCATGAAATTTACCACATACATGTCCTTGCCGATTATGCACATACTAACATTATAAGAAATACTGGGCGAATTTGTTACCAAATTATATTCCTACAACAACATATTTATAGACATGCGACAATAATTTTGGACATGAGTGTACCTCAAAATAACTTGATGGTTTGTTGGTGAATCTGTAGAAACCCAATTCCTAAGCGTCTTAGGGCGAACCAAGACTCTTGCGTCCAAGGTGTAAGTTAGTGCCTCTCAATGACCAGGTGTCTTAGAGAGAGGAATAAAAACCAGAGACCAGGGGTCCTATAGGGGAACCAGCAAGAAAAGGTCTCGAACAGCCAGCAGTGACGTTAAGATTACTCGTCTGTCAATGCGTTTTTTGGTGCATTTAAGTGTCAATTTAATTAATGGTGTAAGACAGAGTGACCGTAGTTAGTAACACTAGTACGAAAGTAGGCGCTGCATTGTCGCTCCGCATGTGGTAAGAAACGTTAGAGACGTTCTCTTGTTGGCCCTGCTTTAGCAAGAACAAACTCTCAATGACCAGGCGTCTTAGTGTAGGATAGGTGCCTTTTAATGACCAGGTACCTTAAGAATAATGAATGATCAATCGGTGGAAATTGATGTCTTCTGTGGTGTGCGATCTCCTTTTATCCAAAAATGTGGTTAACTGCTGAATCTTCGTCACTTGTCGATCGTTGGCAATGATTGACGATACCCCTTCGTTGGTGTCATCTGAAGTGTGTTTACGGCAATCACATAGATGAGAACACATGTGGAACCTTGCAATATAGTAACAAATGTAAACACAGACATTCAAAAGCACAGAAATTGCTCTTTTTTACACCTCAATATAAGTACGTGTATAAGATCCCGTATTGTGTTTGGACAGTGAACAAAGAGCTTATGGTAAACTTATCGTAAGCTTAGTCGTAGAAAATCGTCCATTTAATTTTGATTTTGAGTATAAGTTAGGAACCAGAGGTCTGCACATCATATTTCGCAAGCTCGTATAGTATGTCAAGATCTCTAGCCATGCCGAGTTTAGTCCAGATTCCGTAAGTTTGGTTAAATTCGTATTACGAAGTCTTTGAGTTTTACGTTCCACGTTTATGCCGGTTAGGCTAAAGGAGACGGTGATTATGAGAAATGAATGAAATGGCGGAATAAAGAAAGTGGGAGGAAACGGGAGAACCCAGAGAAAACCCACGCACACGGTGTTTGTCCATCACAAAGTTCACTTGGCGGGAGCAGGGTTTGAACCCGGAACCCCAAGCACCAGAGGTGAACGCTCTACCACTGAGCCACCGCGGCCCCCTAAACTCATATTACATATAAAGTGTACTTGTGATTGGTTTTTCAGGGGAAAATCAAACAAGAGACGAAAAGAATGCTTACAAGATTTGCGAAATTAACAAAAACCTGAACTACAAAGTCTGCGTCAAATTATTATCCTAATATCCAGCTTACTTTCAAGTCAATTATTGTTGATTTATTTATCAAAAAATACTCCGTTTTAGGAACCATGTGTGATGTAAACAAACTAGTAATTACTTCATGCTTTCCTATTATGAAAGCTTCTATCTTTCTTTCAAATGCAATTCTGATTCTTCCTCTTCCAATGGATACGATTAATGAAGATATGCCATCTAAAAGGTACGGAGCATTTGGCTCACAAGATGGTGCTGCTGTCCCAAATCTCACAAGGAAAGAGAGGGAGATTATATATCGAAGTAGAAGATGCTTTATACACCAATCGAAAGCATTAATAACGCCTATTACAAAACTGTAATACAAATTTTCCGAACGCATATACTGTGCGAGTTATATGAATATACAGGCGTCATTAATGCTTTCGGAAACTTTTTATTACGATTTCTTAATAGGTGTCATTAATGCTTTCGATTGGTGTATAAAGCATCTTCCACTTTTTTCCCTCTCTTCCCTTGTCAGGGTATATGGATCAACTTAACGTCATTTGACAGTGACAATTGAAGGTAGTAAATTTGCAAGAAGTGTTGGAATTCTTGAAATCAGACATAAAGATAAGTAAACTTTCCACAAACCTGTGTTATATTTTACAATTCTATTTTGATAAAGAATAAATGCTGCAAAGACCATTAAGAAATTTGTGCTGTTTAGGGGAAAGATGCAAATATGTTACCAGAAACAACAACCAAGAGATAGTTCAGTAGTTTCCCTTCTGGAAATTTCGAGGTCCTCGCAGTGGGCGACCAATCCAACAAAGTAGGTGATATTCTGACATAAGTCGAGAAAGACTGGCTTGTAAGCAGTGATGACATCGCCTATGAACTAAACACCCATCACCAGTGTTAAACCATTTGAACAAAACTGGCTATTAAAAGAAGCTCAACGTTTAGGTCCCACATCATCTTCTTGTTCTCCTCAACCATAGGTTGGTGGGCAACATGGACATTTTAAAACTTTTCTCTCGCTTGGGAAAGCTGTTTTATACTCTGATAAGGCCTCTTCTTCGTAACTGCATCTAGATATTTTATCCTTGGTCCTCCTCTTCCTGGTTTTCCTTCTGCCTTTCCCTCTATCAGCACAGTGATCCAATCGAAGTGTCGAATATGATGGCCAAGCATGCTGTTTCTTCTTTTTCCTATTATCTTCATGATTTGTCGTTCTTCATTAGCTTCCTTTAGTACGTCTTCATTTCTTTTCCTCTCGGCCCATGATATGCGCAGCATTCTGCGCCAACACCACATTTCAAATGCTTCCAGCTTGGATATTTCAGCTTCTAAATGTCCAACTCTCTGATCCGTACAACACCATGCTCCATACCAGTGTCTTAATAAATCGTTTGCGAAGATCCAGCGACGCATTTCTTGATGTTAGTAGTCCTCTTTTCCTATTGAATGCTTGTTTAGCCTGCGCTATTCTGGAACTTAGGTTTTTTTCATTTCTTCCGTCCGAGGATATTAGACTTCCTAAATAGGGAAACGTCTTAACGTCTTCGATTTCCTCTCCATCTAGCCATACGTTTGCCCCTTCCTTTTTTCCTCTTGTGCACTTTATCACTTTCGTTTTCTTCTTATTTATCTTCATTTTGCATGTTTTTCCAGTTGGTCATTCAAATTTGAAAGTGCTTGCTGCTTGTCCTCATCGTTCCCCGCTATCCTACAGGAATTACTCGTGTAACCTACATTTTAAAGTACGCCATCTATAATAATTTCTCAGTGCAGTGCATTGAATAATCGAGAGTTAAGAGGACGAAACTTGGTATAATTCAGAATATTCACTGCATTGTCCAGAACACTTTTCATTTTGTATGGCAAATCACGTGAAGCTAATGTTTCTCTGTGTATACTGCAGTGGGTCCATTTCGATAACGGAGCAACCGATTGCATGCGTACTATCAGTCCTTTGTCTTTGCCAGTCATTGCTCGAGCACCGTCTGTGCTAATGCCAATGCAACGTGACTATTCTATGTAATTCTCCACTATAAAAGAATTAAGAATTCGAACATGGCTTCTGCCGTTGTATGTAGCGGAAGCTGTTTACAGAACAAAAGGTCTTCTTGTATGGTACTGTCGTGTTCATATCTGACAAACATTAATAAATTTGGTTTATCCGAAACGTCCGTACTTTCATCCAGTTGCAAAGTGAAGTATTCCCTGGTCATTACTCGCGCTATTAACATGTCCTGTACATTTCCAGCCATTTCTTCGTTTCTTCTTTTGATGGTATTGTTAGATAATGGAATTGAAGATAACTCGTTTGATAATTTTTCCCAAATATTAGGCGTGTCATCACTTTTGCAGCTGCAAGAACGAATTCTTCACCAATTGTGTGAGATAGTCCTTCTTTCGCAATTAACAAAGTTACTTCATAAGAAGCTAACATTGTCGTTTCGTTATTTTGTCCAGAGGAAATGTCCTTAAGTATCTGTTTCGAAGCACTGAGTTCTGTCAGCTTATTTCTAAAATACTCAATCGGTTTTTTAACCACCTTAGAATGTTTACTTTCGCAATGTCTTTGCAGTTTCGATGGTTTCATAAACTCATTCGAAAGCACTTCGCCACAAACAACACACTGCGGTTTTTGAACACCGTTTGCCTCAACTACGGTAAATCCCATTTCTAAATATTTATCACAACGTTTGCGTAATTTCTTTTGAACTCATACAGTTCCCTTCTTTTCTCCCTCTATAATGTCGCTAGTTTCGCTTCTTCCGCGTTTCAGCGAACCTGATTCCATTATGTGGAATTCACACACATATACACACAAACTCCCGATAAACACGATGCCCTAGCTTCAAACGTACACTACTGTCCACTAACACCAACTATCAAGTGTAGCTGTGTTCTGGAATATGATTCAGAATATTTCTTTACAACCCCTTCAACACCTGCATTCGGAACTAGATAAAGAAATAGTCAGGTGCAAGCTTCTTCGCCCCGATACTCAAGAACCACAGCATAAGTTCAATGCACCCAGTTTGTTAAAAATATGGGTGGGGTTGTACCAGCTGCATTTCACTGGCCAGATTTTCTCTTACCACCTATCTCATCCGGCAATTCAATAAAATCATTTGTAAATAAATAATCTGGAAGAAACAGCACTTTTTGCACTTGTAACAACAAAAGCTATGGAAAGGATGCATGGGGAAGGAGGAAGAATATTTGTACCACAGAAAAAAGCTTTGGTCAAGAGTTTTTGACAAATGAAAGAATGCCGAGGAAAATTTCTTATTTCTTTTTTTTCCTTTTCAAGTCACCTATTTTGTCGAACAATATTTTCGTTTGAAGATATTTTACAGCACGTACATCAGTCTCTACAAACTTTTTGGCTCTGCCAGAAAAAAAAAAACGTTCGAGTATATAGGCAACTTCTTGTAGGTCGAATATCGCTTCTAACGCAAAATTGACTTATTATTATTAATTCAATCATTTAACTTGAAATGGTGTATTTCTCACCACTGTGTGTGCCTTTGTCAGATTGGCTTACGGACCCTCTAATATAGTCTTGCGGACTCCAGGTTGGGAAAGGCTGCTCTACTCCTATCAAGAAAAGATGTTATGACTATATATATTTTTTCTCCCTCACTGTAGCTATTTGCGTCATTACCAGTGAGTTCTGATCTTTTACTCCCTATGCCCCATTAGGAAGTGACAACTATACGGATAACCCAAGTAAAACCTCTCAAACAAACCCTCCTGAAAAAGAAAAACACGACATGATACATTCAAAAGTCAGTGTACTCACCAACTTCAGTACCCGAAGAGAAATCATTAACCATGATCCATTCCTTTTGATAATATTTAATTCGCATACGGGAATAAGAGAAGAGAAAGAAAAAATAACTAAAATTTCTTTATACTTTATGGAACACATTTTGAACTATATCACCATATCTTTCTTATCACTGTGCACAGTCACATTGAATTCCTTATAACACAGAGAAAAGAATAATAATATATATTATATAGATATGTATGAACTTTTAATCTCAAGAGTTTCCTTTAGAAAGTTAGCTTAATTATCCTTAAACTTGAAACCACGAATAGTGAGTTCCTGAATAAAACTACACCCACATCTGCAGTGTCAATATCCCTTGGTGTTATTGTAGATTGCGCCTATTTCTGAAAATCAACTGAATAGTTTCTTCTTCTGTGCTGCAGCTGTGCTTTCAGATGGTACGTTCATTTCCTTAAACTGCGCTGCTACATTAACACCGTGACTGAACAAAATAGGCCTGAAAACTAAGTCCTTCTGTCCGGTAGAATTCCATCAGTTGGTTCATTGGCTTCATTAAAGTAGATAAAATGAGGTACTTACTTCTTTCACACGATTATCTATAATCTCAGTGTTCTGGAATTGGAGTATTTACTGCATGGTTAGTCTTCCATTTAAACTACAATTTGTGGCCAAGATGCTCTTGGTCACCGTATTATTTGTTTCCCATTGACACTGCGATGAGATATAGAAAGAAAAAAAACTTCGCTGATACACTAGAAATGTTTCACTATGCATAATATCTTGGTTTCTAATTACCACACAGTCATGGTGAAATAATATGAATTCAACTATTGCTAAGATTTAGAATTCACAGCTCCTTTATATATCTATTGAATGATAACACTCTTTCACTTGATAGCACATACCGCACGCGAATATTCAACGCGTGTCTGTATGTAAGTACTTGTTCGTTGGTAGCTCTAGCATTACGGAGATGCCCATGATAACACCACGTACTATTATTATACCACATTGACTTGATCCCTAGTCTTCCGTTGCAAGCGCTGCTATCGTCTGAAAGAATTCCACTCACTTTCTCTCGCTTAGCAACAACTGAACCCTTATTGGCTCAACGCGAGGGTGTGAGCTTTAGTTCGCATTTTTGCCACGGCTCAAGACATTTTGGCAGCACAATAGCTCCATCTAATGACAACAAATCAGTACTAACTGCAACTACCGCAACTAAACCACCATCTATCCACAACTAACTCTGCTTTATGTTCCGAAAACATTTTGTTTAGGCTTCCAAAATCTGGAAGTTTTAAGCTCGCTCCGAGTATAGTAGTCATATCAGTGTATTTCCGCTTCCAGCAATTTTTACGTGAGCGGTCTTGGATGAAGCATTCTTACAAATAAACAGTTTTTTTTTAAGAGTTTCATTCCCATCCGGGGATAGGCGGGCCGTAGAATGCAATACCTTCTCTGTAGCAGAGATATTTTCAATTTTAAGAAGCGTTATTTTTTTTTTTTTTTTTGAATGGTTGCAGGCTGTATGTTACTATGGACTGAAGTAGGAATTGTGTGGCTTCTGTAGGAATGCATTCAGGATATGAACCAAGTGAAGTGGTCCTCATAAGGGTGTAGTCTTGAATTTTCAAGCTGAGCTGCATGAATCGAAGATGATTGTCGTGATTGAGTTCGAGGATTCCAGTTTTTATCTACCTTTCTCTCTTAATATTGTACTTACAACTGAATGATAGTGGTAGTGTTCTTCTTGGTTCTTTTCTGAACACACTGATATATAGAAGTATGTATCAATTATTTAAAATGCAAGTAAAACAAAGTTTAAATAATTAACTTGTATCAAAACAAGTGTGTCAGGCTTCCAAGCAACCCTTGTTCAGTGCTGCCTACTATGTAAACAATAGGGTTGACTTCAATGTCCATGTGTCATCTGCTGTAGGCGTCTGTCATGACAGGTCAAAGTATTTTAATTAATATTTGTTTAACACATAACGTGCACTAGTAGGACGACCGACCAGACTGTTAGGAATAGTTATATACATAAAACATTACATGTCATCAATTATTTATTTACCAGTGACATGATTTTCCTCTGGGTAGAGAGGATATGGCTTCAGCCGAATTCACACAACGGGCTCTTTTAGAAGTTTTGGAAGAAATAAAGAGTGTAACCACTCTTTTCGTAGGGAAATGTATTAACTTAGCCTTACTCGGGATAATCCCAATAAAAATGTTGTTTCATACGACTGTCCCTATACATTTTAATAATAAGTAATGTAAAACACGAACAGAAAACTCAAACTTTAGTGCACTCAAGGTACACAAACATAGATTGACAAACATAGACACGTTGACGCCCAGAAATGTAACACTGCGTTTGGTGAGATTGGGAAGAAATCGTACATCACGAGCTGCTGACACCGGGCAGAACAATAGACTTAAATCTGTGCTGTTACAATTAGCGCTAGTGCACCTAGCAATTCAAAAGGAACGGCCGAATTGGTCAACAGAAAGGATATCGTATGGTACACTGACAACGCCCGACCGCATACATTTTCGATGACCCGTCAGAAAACAAGAGAGTCTGGCCACCCCAATCACTCCTACCAAACTCTGGTATATCGGCCTTGCGCATTCTACACACAAGCATTACACTGACTGATCAAGCAATATCTCTGTCACTGTCTGGCGAGCGGTTCTGCTGCGTTCCGTACCTCTTACGTCAGCCCAACAACTTCGTTCAATAAGTAGCGGGTGGTCATAATGTTTTAGTTGGTCAGTGTATATTAGTACAGTTATTCTCTCCGTAGATATATTTAGAATAAAAAAAACTTGGATGTATTATATCAGCAGGAACACAAATATTTTTTGTGCCTTTGCACGAGGAGGTACGAGAATAAAATTTGTACCACTGTTCCACTTCTTGAATATATATTCCCCTTTTTTTAACATTCTCAGATGGGCATGTTTTTTGTATTTCCTGATAGAAATAAAAAAATACTACTCGGTACGTCATGTTTTTTTTTTCTAAATTCTCCCGCTGTTCTCGTTTTTTTCCTCTTTCTGGAAAATCTTGTCGAATCTCTTCCAAGTTCGTGTTTTGACATGAAACTCATGAGAGACAGTCTGTTTTGTCTCATCTTCTGCTGTCCACGTACACAGCATATTGATCAGGTTTTTCTTCCTCTTCGGTTGAAGAACAGCAAGAGGAAAAGAAAAACTAGTATAATACATCTTTCTTTCATTTTTTTTTCTGCTCCTTGTGGCTTTCTCGTTTCCTCTTGTTTTCTTGGATATATACACACAAGGAAAAATGGTATCAGAAAACAAAATTGAATTTCATCATTTTCTTAGCATTAACTCTATATACATCGCCGTTTCCTCAAAGCGGTATCGCATTACAGTTTGCTACACAAAATCACACAAATGTGACACAAATGAGACGTTTGTGATGCATCAATGATCATAATTTATTATCAAAGTAAACTACCTTCTACGGCAAGAAATAACATAGTATTGACTCTCCTCCATCACAAAACAGTTCTCTTTCGATTTCACATACAATTCAAGATCAGTGATGAATGTCTCTCAAAAACCCGGTGTTCTCTTTAGATTCCTTAAAAGATTCTGAATTACACAAAACAATTAAGTACATAGCACAAACCATATTACTGGAGAGTAGCCGTAGAGTGAACGAAACAAAAAAAAAAAAAAAGAAAACTTATAAACTCTGATATTTTATTGTAAATAGAAATAAGGTGTTTCAATTGACCTTCGAGATGCAAGACCCAAGCTTACTTTTCGGAAACTACATCATTTCCAAACAGACGAAAATTCAGCAGAACTTTTATTTTTAAAAAAATGAAAACTTTAAGTTTCACGTCCCACGGTTATGCCGGCTAGGCTAAAGGAGACGGTGATGATGAGAAATGAATGAAATGGTGGAATGGTGAAAGTAGGAGGAAACAGGAGAATCCCGAGAAAACCAACACACACGGTGTTTGTCCACCACAAAGCTCACTTGGAGCGAGCTGTGATAGAACCAAGGACACCATCAGGGACGGCGTTAAGGGTGCGCGGGGGTGGGCTACCGCCCACCCCAACAGAAGGTGACATCCTGTACTTCAAAAGCAGTAGATATTACTTTGGATTGTAACGTAAAATGTTCTAGGACTCTGTTTAACTCTGAAATGAACAATGATTTTAAGACAGATACTTGTAATAATATAATGATACCAAAAGTCATGATTAACCTTTAAATTACGCGGGCTTTAAATTCCAGCACCTCGTGAAGTACGAAGGCATTTGAACCGATTTCGTAGGGTTGGAAAAATTGTAAAAATAATTACTCGTAATTGCCGCAGACACATGAAATAAATAATAAAAAACTTATTATTTAATATCTCTACTTGACTTTCAGTTATTAACACATACTTGATTTTTATGGTTTTATGCATTACTAGTATTGTTGTTACTTTAAATTTCCTTTTAGGTAAGAAAACTAAAATTTCTCCCCCCACCCCTCCTCAAATATACTGATAGGAGGAATATGTGTTTATTTCATTTCATTTCATTTTCATCCATAAGCCATACATGAAGCTCGAAAGAAGACGAGCGTATGAATCGGACACTCAGTAAATAGATACAAAGAAATAGTTATTACATATTAAAAGACAATAACGCTATGGTATTATATGAGACAAAATTACACTATACAATCTACAAGCTGCATTTAGCAGATAGGTATTCATCTAGTAAATAAAAACAATTGTCCAATAGATACTTCTTTGTAACTGATTTAAATACATTCATTGATTCAATGTTACGAATATCTTTGGGGAGGTTATTATATAATGTTGGACCTAAGTATATGGGACCGTTTTGAAACAAATCTGTACGGTGATTTTGAATGTGAAGATTTTCCCTATATCTAGTATTATGACAGTGAAAGTTTCCTTTATTGGCAAAGAATGTATTAAGGTTTTGGCGCGTGAAAATTCATAACTGTAATATATAAAGACACGGCAGTGGTAATATTTGTAGTCTCATAAAAAGTTTTTTACATGGTTCGTTTACTCTTGAAGTCCATTATTTGACATCACAATCCATGTAAACCGTCCTTTCTAATTCCAGTATTTACTCCAGGAGAAAATAAAACCAAAAAAAACTTACATGGTGTATCTAGTTTTAAAGGGGAATTTCCCCATCATCCCCAGATGATTCGCAAATTGCTGTAAACCAATAAAGTTAGCATGGCTAGAATTGCTAATATCGTTTTCCCTCGTATGGTGTAAACATGATTGGTAGCTTGTTCTATTGGACATGAGTAAAGGTGGCTTGCTTTTATTCGAGCTCATTTAATTACACATTTTAGTATTTTGTTTCTCCATTAGCAATACAGGCTGCTCACGTTAATCCAAACCCACCGTAATCCGGACCCTGCCCTTGTCCGAATGACAATTTGCCGGCGGGACTGATATTTTTTAGACTGGTTGCTCAAACAGGAACAATTGTTGTGAATTATTGGACTAGATCAGGCCACTTTTCTTGAATACAAGACTGTTTCAAATGACTTTTGAATTTTTAACTACATATACGGTACTGTACATGTTTGGGATTAGAACTAAACCTTGACAAATATTCGTTTGTAACTGGATTTGTGACTTTTGAGAACTCCCTTTTTACGCCAAACAATTTAATAACCCGAACAGTTCAAGCAAATATTCGGATTAACGCGCGCTTCCCGCTGTAGTTATCGAAGATTATTACTGGTCCACATTTTGTCCGAACAGTTACCATGAAAATAAACAGATGCGAAATAATGTTGCTCCTATTGACCTTCCAGTGTCCCTGGTGAGTTCCGGATTTGATTCCCAGTGGAAATATAAGTTATTTGGATCCTACTCTAGGTCCCGTTCTTAGGACGTTACCATCGTTCCATGGAAGGTTATGGCAAGCCATCATTTGTTCACTTTGCCCAGGGACTTTCGGGTCAAAGATCGACTTTCGGATAGGACACTGCACATCATCATAATGAGCTTCCACTAATCGGTCATCGCATCCTTCGTATATTGTTGAGGTGTCGTCAGTGATACTACACAGAAAATGACGGTTTCTAATGTACTATCTTTGTATGGTATTCAATATAGAGTATTATTTATGGCATTAAGTGTCTTCTGAACCACTAACAAAATATTTTTACCCGTTTATCTTAGGTTTCAGCTTGTGTGGCTATAAAGAGAACATTTAGGGCAGTTATTCTAACACTTGCTAAGATAAGTAATGAAAATTGCAGTCGCTCTTCTGAAGAAAGACGTCTATTGAGTGAGGTTAACTTTCAGTTTGTGTTCCAACTCAACTTGTTCACACTTTTTCTTGGAAAGTTGAAAAGATTGTCAGATTATCTACAAAATATGGAGAGCACACTGGCCAATGCTGTTTTAGTTACGAAGGGTGTAGTGGGTTATTTTACCGTAATTCGAAACTCAGTCGAGGAGTTCGAAAAAATTTGGAAAGAATCTTTGAGTCTTGTTGAAATTAACTGTATATCTCTGACGGGTCCAATGTCCAGAACACGATCACTGCCCCATCATTTACGTCAGTATATTATGACTGAGCAAATATCGGTTGAGGAAGAAAATATCCAATCCCAAGAAGACTACAGACTTAGAATGTTTCTTCCTGTACTTGACTGAATACTTGCAGAAATAAATAGGCGTTTTACAGAAAACACAGGTATTCTATGTGGGATAATCTGTCTTCACCCTAAAAATGAACACTTCCTCTCATTTGAGAAAATTGAACTACTTGCACATCATTATGAATGTGATGTCGATAGTGTAGAGGTAGAACTGAAACTTCTCCTGAAAATTTTGAAACGTTATGAAGAGGAAAAGCAATCAAAATTACCCACGTTTCTCAGTTTACTGAAGTAATGGATCGTTTCAAAATGGCTTCCATGAAATTCACAAATTAGCCGTAATTGTTGTCACCATTTCTGTATCTGGTTCACCATGTGAGCGTTCTTTCTCGTGTCTTAGACGGGTTAAAACATATCCAAGAAATCGAATGGCAAACGATCAACTAAGCGATCTTTGTTTCCTCTCAGTAGAAAGAAAACTTGTAATGAATATTTCTGTAGAGGATGTGGTAAACGCATTCAATGCATAAAAATTGACGCATTGCTCTTCATTAAAGTGCAGGTATGAAAGTTTATTGTAAGCCTGTTCGTACCATGTGATCAGCCCTTCATAGTTTAAAATACATTATTCTTTCTGTGGATCATGACGAAGTTTTGTTAATTGATATTTACTTCTTTATCCAATTTATAAATCTTTTTTTTTTTTTTTTTTTTTTTTTTTTTTTGCTAACTTGAGTTTCAGTTTCAATGATATCTATGTAAGCTATGATCAAACAATCATGCCGTCGAATTTCCCTATTCTTTTAGTAACATAGATCTTTGCTGTTGCATATAGAGATCACGTCAAAAATCTTGTTTTACTTTACCTACTTATTGTGTACAGCTCACAGATGACGAGAAGAACCCTAGCAGAAGTAGTGTGACGTAGGTATGGGCTCGCCCACTTTTCGCACGGGGATTTCAAATGACACCACGGAATAGCACACAGATAACTACCCGGAGTAGCAGACGATATCTCTAAGTATAGACCACACCTCAAAAACCGAAAATGGACTTGACCGTGTCGTTGACCTTTCCCCGCTACCCCTGTTTTAGGGTTCTTCTCGTCATCTGTGAGCATTATTTTATTTTATTAACGAAAGGTGGAGTATTATCTGTTAGTCTGTGTTGTTTGAACATTCTTTTATTTCTATGCATTCATGTGCATTCTTGGAGGGAGAGGAGATAAAGCTGTCTTGAACTTCATCGACTACATAGTACACAATGTTACTATTGTTTCAAAAAACTGAGGAGATAGCGTGTCTGCCACACGGAATTCGGTAGGTCGAGAATATAGCCACGTACTCCCGCAGCCCATCCTAAGTCCTGCATTTCTTCAGTTCCACCAGGCGAATGCCGGAATTGTACCTTCTGTAAGGCCAAGACAGCTGTTTTCCACATCCTTGTTCCTCCCCTATTTCGGTCTGAGCCTTAGCTAACTAAAGTGTATAAAAAATGAAACTTAATTATAATCAAAAACATGTCTACATTGCCCAGTTCTCATTTCCATTGTCCGCCCACCCAGCAACTAGGTCCGCCTCTTTCCGCCCATTCCATCAAGCGCTTCTGGCGCCGTCCCTGGACACCATGCACCAGAGGTGAACGCTCTACCACTGAACCACCGCGGCCCCAACATCTTTTAAGTTGACGGAAATTCAGGAGAACTTATTTTAAAATTATTCCAAGTTCTGGCATGAGGTTTATAAATGACACATTTAGTTGTTTCATAACACTAATCCAGAAATATTCTTTTCGATACACGCAATTAGTTTCTGTTGAAATGACGAAAGGAAAATACTATTTGATTTAGAAAGTTAAAAATAAATGAGAAAACGAATAGCATTTGGGTTCAATGAGTTAGGAAAACTACATTTAAGTGAAATTAAATTGTTCAAAAATGAAAAATCTTTAAGTTTTACGTCCTACGCTTATGTTGGCTAGGCTAAAGGAGACGGTGATGATGAGATAGGAATGAAATGAACAAAGTGTGAGGAAACGGAAGAACCCCGAGAAAACCCACGCACACGCTGTTTGGACACCACAAAGTATACTTGGTGCTAGCTTAAATGTTGACATAGAAGAGAAGGTTCACTTCGTGGACTGTGTATTTCCCCGTTTCTTGAAGTCACTACGGACTCAGCACATAATACAATATCTCATATGAACACTACTTTAGACAATCTGTACAATAATATAGCCACACACACACATATACACACACAGGACCCCAGGTTATAGATTCAATGTTTTTTTTTTTTTTTTTACGCAGAATCCAAATTTCGAAACCTCAAGACAATCGACCTTGACAATTTTTTTTATGGGCGAAAAACTTTAGTGATTTTGCATAGGAAGAATACACGTAAAACAACCATAAAAAAATAGTTCTATGCAGTGGACCCCCATGGTATGGATTTGGTGTATTTTGGTACATAAAAAATCCAAAATTTGAAACCCCAAGACGATCAACCGTGCCATTTTTTATGGGCCAAAAACGTTAGCAAATTTTGGTACGTAAGACAGCACATAAGTTTTTCGCCCATAAAAACAAAATTAACACTTTCAATTGTCGTGGGGTTTTGAAATTTGGATTCTGCGTGCCAAAATACATCGAATCTGTATCCTGGGGTCCGATGCACAGAACTTTTATTTTTTGCGTGTGACTGTATAATGTATGGGTAACCAGGGCAAGAGTGATCGCTGGGGTAAGATTGAAAATGCTATTGACGAAGAAGTGGCAACGTCGGTAAACAAACGAATGTTGAAAATTAGTTCGACATGACACATGTAAGAACGAAAAAGGAGGGGAGCCGTGTGCGTGCAGTGTGAAGAGCAGCAGAGTAGAAAATTTGTTGCAAAAGGAAAGAAGTAAACGATTCGTAGGTAAGTGTCACAGTTTATAACATAGTTTCAGCTGAAGGTGCAGAATTGGAAATATTTCCTGGAAAAGCTGTATAAGTTCGTATTTCTTATCAGTGGTACGCAAAAGAATAAATTCTTTGGCGGGAGATGGCAGGCAATAATTAGAAGATACCTGAAGCGGGGCAAGAGTGTACGGGGCAAGTGTGAACGTTCACACTTGCCGCTTGTTTTAAAGTTGGGTAAAGAAAATGTAGGAGCCAACACGTAACATTGAGTAAAAAACATTTGCAGAGGTAATACAGAAGTTGGCGGCTATAGACTACTAACAAAACGTTTGCATTATCGTTTAGAATTTCGCGGCCCGAGTTGTTGAGCATATGTCATGTCGTACGGGAACACAAAAGAAGGTAGAAATTCGCATCAAAGTCATTCACACTCATGGTTACGCCCAGCCAATTCAGTGGGAAATTGTTTTCAGATACACCAAATGGTGAAATGAGGATTTTCTGTATCATATGCGAGTGGTTTCACGAATAATGTTCCAATCTTAATCAAAGGAAGTCTGTGTACGTGTGTGACCACTGTGTGCACCGGGAATAACTTTTTTGTGCTTCGTGATTAATGTTGAACTGATTTCTCCTATTTGCATGTTTTGTAATTATAGCATGTATGATATACAGTACTGTATATATATATACTGATTACATATATATGATTCAATGTATTTTTTGGTGTTTATGCCTACGTTTCTATGTTTTGATAATACTGTACATCGTTGCCCCAACCGTTGCTTACTCTTACCCCACCATATGGTGCAAGAGCACAAAATTTTTCCTTCGTCAAAACTATGTTATTCCTCTGTATCCTCTGCTTGATTTGCCGCAGTTAAACTGTATATGTTATTAGAGATAATAGGTTTTCACATAGAGAACATATTGCGTTTTTTCTCTGTCACCATTCCACCGCAATTCTTTGATTTACAAAAAGGGGTGTTCACTTTTGCCCTGGTTACCCATATATAGTCTAGTACTTTTAAATCTGATTGTTGTTACTTTCTCTTTACGTTGCTTTCTATTAACGTAGTTTTAGTGATAAGGGGCCGCGGTGGCTCACCTCTGATGCACGATGTCCTTCGTTCGATCCAAGCTCGCACCAAGTGAGCTTTGTGTTGGACAAACACCGTGTGCATGGGCTCTCCCGTTTCCTCCCACTTTCTTGATTTCACCGTTTCCTTCATTTCTCATCATTACCGTCCCCTTTAGTCTAACCGGTGTAACCATGGGACGTAAAACTTAAAAAGATTTAAAAAGAAGATTTTAGTGGTAAAAAAATAGATTTTTTATTCAATTCTCACTAAAACAGTTAAGTATATGTTAAAATGAAATGAAATCTTCAGTTTAACTTCCCACAGTTAACTCCCTTTAGGCCAAACGAGACGATGATTAAAGTAAGTGAATGACGAAGGAAGAATTGGTGGAATGAGAAATGGGAGGAAACAAGAGTACTTCGAGTAAACCCACGGACACGATGTTGTCCACCATTATCTAATAATAATAATAATAATAATAATAATAATAATAATAATAATAATAATAATAATAATAATAATAATAATAATAATAATAATAATAATAATAATATTTACTTTCTCTGCTGAAAATGCTATGTAATACTTATAATTTAAACTTAAACTTATATAACAATTTTCTACACAATAAAGAGAAATTTAATAGAAGCACTTTGGAGAATATTTTTACAATAATATTACGCAATTGACTTAACTGAACGCAGTATTATAATAATGTGGATGTAAATTGTGCACTGTTCAAGCATATATGCACAAGAAGATTTCTAAATTAATTTGAAAACATATAATAATCAAACAAATTTAGAAATAAAAGATTGATTCATTTAAAAGAAAATACTGCAGAAATTAGGTTTGACAGTGTAGAAAGCAAAAATATCTTAGAAAATAGATATCAATACTTTCAAATAACGGAATAAGATTGAGACTGGAACTAAATGAGTAAGAGGTTGAAAACGGATGGATAACAAGAGTTGCTTTCCAGAGTGTCCATGTTCTTTTGTGTTCGGAATTTAGTATGATGGGATGTATTTCGTCACGGTACATTTCACGTTTTCTTCACTTATAAGCGTGAAAGAATACATTGCAGCATGCCTTTTTTCGAGTATGAGAAACTGTGCTGTTGACGATCCTTAACACTTCCGACATCGCGCCAAAGGATTCTGTGTTCACTGCTGTCAAGGCTTATCGCTTGCCTACTTTGGACCAATCATAAAATCAGAGTATATAAGCATATCAAAATTCGATTAATGGCATGGCTGGAAATTTCACCCTGCAAGGAATACTCTGCACACTCATTGAACATGAATGAAATATGCATTTTTGGATTGTATATGCGTGACTTCGTTTACGCTCATGAGGACCACCACTCAACGATTTCTCGAATTCGAAATAGAGCCTCTTGAAATTTGGGTTTTTCGTGATTTTGGACAGCCCTAGCTGTTAAACTATGCACTTTTCCCCACAGGTTCATAGGAACTTCTTGACTTATTTTGATGTGAGGAATCACCTCTTACAATTTGTCGGTATAATTCATTAACAACCTGTATATGGAAGTATCTGTGTATTTGTGTTTTCAGCATAGGTCTAGAGCACCTGGAGCAATTTTAACCGAACTTAGTGCACATATCACTTACAGTCTGGAAAATAGTACTGGAGAGTAAGACCCCCCTGACACACCTAGGGGAAGTAGGAGGAGCAATATAAAAAGATGAAAAACGACCGATATTACTGTCGCTTCCATAATTTTTAGTCTCTAAGATGAATAGTGACACTACTAATGGCGTTAAAGTTCGAGTTTGTCCCCATAGAATAGTGACCCCTGGCAGAATAGTGACATGTAAAAAAATCCAAAACGACCAATATTTTCAGTCATCTATAATATTGGGGTTCCTAAGTTGATTGGTGACACTTCCGATGCCCATGAAATCCAATTTCAGCTCCAAGTGGGGACAAGATCCCCCAGAACACCTAGGAGAAGTAAAAGGAGTGACAAAAATGATCGAGAACGATAGATATTAGTGTTGAATCTATAGTTTTTTGTGGTTGCTGAGATAAAAAGTGACACTTTTGATGTTGCATCCAAATTCAGCCCCCATTAGCACACTTTAGGAGAGTGGTAACATGTACAAATAATCAAAATGACCGATACTAATGTCGAATCTAACGTTTTCGTGGCTTCTTAAGTTGATTGATGACAGTTTCGCTGCTTTTTAAAGTCCAAGATCAGTACCCAATTCGAATAAGACCCTAGCATCCCTAAGAGGGCATGGTAAAAGAATACGTCTAAAAATAATCAATAATGGTTTATTATCAAATTTATAATTTTCGAGATCCCTGAGACGAATATCTAGGTAGCCGCTTAAATCCACGATTGGGGGAAATGTAAAGATAATCGAAAGTGTCAAATCCATAGTTTCCGGTGTCGCTAAAATGAATAGCCACACTCTCTTACAGCATTAAAATTCAAGCTAAACCTCCATCGTCATGGAAATTGGGAAAAGATAAAAAATAAAATATCCCAGATTAACGTCGAATCCATAGTTTTCATTTTGAGAGGATCAATATCCACCAATCTTGGTAGACATATGACTTGTAATCTGAAAAAATGTATAATGGAAGTAAGACATTCCAAAGGTGGGAGTTGAGAGAGATGGCATGTGAAAATAATAATAAAAAGACTGGTATTAGTGATTAGTGTGGAATTTATAGCTTTCAGGGTCATTGACATGAATAGTGACACTCTCAATACCTTTTAAGTTCAAGTTGAGGCCCATAGACATTTCTAGAAATAGGTAGAAGGGGGTGACATGAATAAAATAACTTAAAATGACAATATTAGTGTCGCAAACATAGTTTCCAGGATTACTGAGATGAATAGTGACACTTCCGATGCTGTTTAGATCAAGTTCATCATCCATTGGTATCCCTTCCTAGGGTTGGTGGTGGGAAAAGCGTGACGTGTAAAAATATTAGAAAATGACCGATATTAGTGTTGAATTCACAGTTTTTGGCGTCGCTGAGAATAATAATAATACTCTCGTTGCTGTTTAAGGCCAAGTTCAGGCCCATCAGCATGAGAGGGAAATGGGATGAAAAATTAAATGTCCAAAATGACCGAGATTAGTGTCGAATCCATAACTTTCGGGGTCGCTAAGCTAGGTAAATGGGCTTCAACTTTTTTTTTCAGAAACCTACGCTTTCTGGACGAAGAACAAGCATTTGAACTAGTATCAAACAAAAGAAGAACTTAATGTCCAGACCAAAGAATACAGTTATTTTTGTTGATAAGAAAAATCACCACGAATTAGACTTTTACTTGAACCTAGAACGTTAAACAATAAAAATATTGGAGAGCTATACTATTTAGATACTATTGAGTGGACGGTAGTAACAACAGGTACCCAAACAGAAAATGTATTCGAAATTTAATTCTGATTGAGAACAAGTCTAGTAGCACAACCTACATCTATATTGCCTACGCTTGATTTGTGTGTGCATTTGTGTTTGGTGGACGAGAATCAAGAGGATTTGTAAGTAGATAAACATGTTTTAATGAGTAATTGATGTATCAGGGGTTGCTTTCACCACAAATCCTAACAACAGCATGTGTGGGCGGCTGTGTGTTTAGGTCGAGCGTGTTAACACATGTTTTTCCTCTTCCTAAAGTTTGATTTTTTCCCCTTTCTTTTATTGCAATCAAACGTTGTTCTTTTGGAAATTTCTAGCGTAATTATTAAATTTGCCTATGTTTGTGAAAGGACACAGTATTATTCTTATTATCGTAACGGAAAGAGTGAGATAGAGTTTAAAATTGTCTACGATATTAGCAAAGCAATAGAACACAGTATGGATAATGAGACATAGTCTAAAATTGTGTACGACACAAACAAAGCGATGGAACACAGTATGGTTAATGAGATATAGTCTAATATTACGTATGACACTAACAAAGGGATATAACACAGTATGGTTAATGAGATATAGTCTAAAATTATGTACGACACTAACGAAGGGATAGAACACAGTATGGTTAATGAGATATAGTCTAAAATTATGTACGACATTAACAAAGGGATACAATCACAAGGAGACAGACTGTTCAGATTAACCTTCAGGTTCTTAACTTAAGACCAAGGTTACCAAACTCTGATTTCTTTTTCTGTCAGAAAACCTGGATGAATATACTAATTGAGTCCGCCATGTGGCAAATATATGCTTCTTATAACAGGTACAGCAAAGTAAATAAAAGTTTAGATATTTGTAGTATGTTGGTAAATGATTTCCGAGCTGAACTATTGAAGCACTTTAGAATACTATACAGATTACTGTAACTGAGCTCTAAAGGCCTGTTGTATATTAAAATAAATAAATAAATAAGTATAGAGCTCACGCTCTGGACTCGAGGTCAATTATTGAGCTCTCGCAAGACTGAGTCAAAGAGTTGAGCTAACGGGTTTGGACATCTCTGCTGCAATGTACTCTAGACCAAAAAAATATTCCTGTGATACAGCATTCAGTCCACATTTCGATGCGTAATTACTTTGGTTTAAGCAACAAATTGGAGGAAACCAGATGACATGTACAGTTTACATATCGGTTACGACGCTAACGATGTGGAAAGCTAAATGTAGCATATCGTTATTTTCTCTCTACATTTCCTATGAAGCAAATTTCTCTTCGTTCCCTTCAACATAGTTTTTATCCATGTTGCTTTCACGAAAAATGTTTCTTCAACAATTATTTTTTTCTGCCAATAAACCGTTTTGATACTCCGGTACCGTTTGCTAATTACTAAAAACCCCAAGCTTCTACAGGCTAATTAATTGGGTTTATATCCCGCGGCGCTAACCTCCGTGTCAAACCAGGACTGAGCGTGACGTCATCAAGGGGGGAGACCTTTCTCCTTCCAAACGGTGATTGATTAGCTATTTCAAATTCTCCTCACATGCTATTATATTTATACGTATATACGGGGAGTACAAGGCGGAATGTGTATTTTCAGTTTTGTGTGTACATAACGGCAATCAGTAGCATCCTTCATTTTTCTCTCTCTCTCTCTCTCTCAATTTTTCTTCTATTTCTCTTCTCCTTTTTATCTTTTCCTTCTGCACTTCCTTACCTTGTTTTCTAATTACTTCTCTCTTTCCTTTTACCTTTTTTTGTATATATTAATTGGGCATAAAAAGTGCGAGAGAGAATTAGTGTGCCTTGACACGCGCTATATTGTATGGATACGCAAGATCTCCATACTTTACCTAACGTTATTATTGTATATAATTATAACATTCAGTAGAACTAATGTTAATTGTTTATAACCAATGGAATAATATTTCGGAGTTAAAAACAAGTGAATAAGTGTTCATTTCGTTCTCCTCAGATCTTTTTAAATATTTTAATAACATTTATGTAATATTGAGTGCCATTATGAATAATCATGATAACTTACAATAATTAACTGAGTTGATTTTAGTTGAGCGTCCCTTTTAGCAGCGAGGCTATATGAGACGTGGAGTCTACTGATTAACGTGGAATCCGAACCACATGAGCTCCCGCCGGGAATAGAACCCGGGTCTCCCACGCCAAAGCCGCGTATGCTAACCGCTTAGCCACGAGGGAGATTTTATAATAATTAAGTGACAGATTATATATATATATATATATATATATATATATATATATATATATATATATATATATATATATATATATATATATATATATATATATATATATATATATATATATATGCAAAGATGTTCAATAAGTTTTGCGTAATATTTTCATTAGTTGCAATATGATGATATTAGTTGCAAATTCTAGGTGATCATACTTTGATTCTTTAGTGAGCTCCTCCATGGCTAAGCTGTTAGCATACGCGCCTTTGATGTGGGAGATCTGGATTCGATTCCGAGCGGGAGCTCATGTGGTTCGGATTCTACGTTAATCAGTAGGTCCACGTCTCATATAGCCTCGCTGCTGAAAGGGACGTTAAACTCAAAATCAAATCAACTCAATTTGATTCTTTAGCTTCAAAATCGTAATAATTGTTGTTTCCTATTATTCCCAGATAAACCACAATGGATACTGAAGTAAACATCAAGACTCGACAACGGTTGGTAATGGAATTCCTTTCCAAAACTAGTGATGAATCGGCCACATCAATTCATAGGAAGTTGCTTTCGGTTTTTGGGGATCACACATTGGCCCGCGTCAGTATCCAACGTTGATTGCAGTGGTTTAAAAATTGGTGATTTTACTCTTTTGGCCAGAAAATGATAGCTTCCTTTCTCTGAGATCAGTGTGGTGTCATTTTCATATACTTCTTTGAACATAGCTCCACTATTAACAAGGAGAGATTTTGTTTATCACTGGATACGGTACGACATGTTCTTCACACGAAAAGACCAGAGCTGAAAGCGAATGCCATCAAACTCCATCTTGACAATGCCAACCCTCACACGGTGATGATAACACAGCAGAAAATCATGAAAATGGGATGGGAAGTCATCCCTCAGCCTTCCTATAGTTCGGGTTTGGCTCCTTCGAATTTCTTCCTGTCTGGTAATTTAAAGGTCCCCCTGTGATCAAGAACATTCCACATTCCTCATTTCTTGTGTGAAAGAATCTTGAAAAACTTATTGGACACCTTTTGTGTGTATATATACAAAGGATGTTTCAAAACAACTCCGACAACGTTTGGGACGTAATTCCTTACACCAAGATAAGACGAAAAGTATAGACCAACCTGGGTGCACAAATGCTTCCTTTCGGAGTTATGGGCTGCCGAAAATATGAAAAAAAATGAGCTTTAAAGGTCCATAGCTCTAACACTATTCATATGTCAAATTCATCATTTCCATCCATACTTAAGCTATTTCTCCCGACTGTGGGCGTGAAGTCTCAGTGATAACTATTCATTACTGGTATGAAGGGTTTCTGATTCAATCTCAGATCATATGAGTTTGTAACGGACAACATCGTGCCCGTGGGTTTCCTCAGGGTTCTCTCGTTTCCTCCCACATTTTCAACTAACCAATTCTATCATAACTATTCACTTCCACCAATCACATACCTCCTTTAATCTGCAGAGCATATTTCTGAAATGTTAAATTAAATAATTTATTTTTTCATTTCATTTCATTGATTTTCAAAAATTCTGAAAAAACTTTTTTTTTTTTTTTTACATGAAGCTATCGCCTATCAATACTCCTTCATTACAAAGATATCATAGTATTTGTCACATAATAGAACCAGGACTAATACTACAAATTTGAAAGACTTACTGCGCGCATTATCATCAATAGCATTATTGCAACCTATCCAAAAATGGTGTGTCGTGTTGTTAGTGCTTAACAAAAAATAGTGGTCAATATTCAAGAATTAAATTCTGCACATTGTATGATATTGTCTCATATCTTTATTTGGTCTCCTGGCATTATCCGTATACTCTGCTCTTGGTCATTCCTGGTTATATGTTGTGAATAAACTTGGGTTTCTTATGGCGAGAGTGGGTCGTTATTTTCATCTCAGAATGGCACAACCATTAAATACTTGTACATTCTGTCCTTGCCTGCTTTTGTCTATTGCTGACTCTTATCGATATTAAACATCTTAAAACTCTAAAGGTTAATGGTAAAGCTTCATTGTTGGAACAAATTTTGTTGCCCCCCACGTACCCTCCGCTGAAGTATGTAGATAGGATAAGAGCTTAGTGTTCATTTCAGTATCAAGGCTATATAAGACATGGACTTACAGCTTAAGAGTCTTCATCCCGGTGAAATTAAAATACCGCTAATTTTACAGTAATTATGTGATATCTTCAAATAGATAAAAGATAATTGAAATATGGAACAAGAGTGCCCTAGACAATATTATTTTGTGTGAGGTACTGTTATCACAAGTCACCTAGCGGCTTTCCGTTTTCATCTGTTTAGAAACGCGAAAATAAATGCCGATTTTCAAAATGGCCCGAAATCAAAAGCAGATAAGTGAGTCGTGATAACGGTTTCTCATGTAAAATAATACTGTCTAGGGCGCTCTTGTTCCACATTTTGATTATCTTTTAACTATTTGAAGATATCACATAATTACTGTAAAATTAGCGGTATTTTAATTTCGCCGGGATGAAGACTCTTAACGTGGAATCCGAACTACATGAGCTCCGTAGGAAATCGAAACCAAATCTCCTGCGCCGAACAAGAGCACGCTAACCATATACCCGCTAGGAGCCTCGTACCCCCTGTCGAAGTATGACCGACTTCAGTGACACTACTCATGACTATGTCATTGCCAACTTAATTCCTTCACTTTGTTCAGACACATTGACTTCCTTGCTCGCTCACCATTCTAAGTACCTTCAATAAAATATTGTTCCGTCAGAGTGCATTATTAGGTACTAGCAGAATGTCCGTTCTTCGCACGGGGTAGAATATGTCTCATTTTGGACATAAGGGGTACCAAAACTGTTACCAATCAACTTAGAGACTCCAAAAACTATGAATTCAATACTAATATCGGTCATTTTTGATCATATATATATATATGTATATCCCCTACCCCTATCCTAAGTTGCATCTTCAAAGTGAAATGATTAAAACCATTCCAGGACCCAACCTAATTTATGTTGAAAATTTGATCGAGATCGGTCGGGTGGTTCAAGAATTATTAAGTCACAAACATAGTCACTTTACTTTTTGCTTATATAGATAGAAAAAATAATTACTGTTCAGATGCTTGTGGTAATAAAAAAATGCCCTGATTGAAGGTCTGTGGCTAGGGTATTTCAGAGTATGTCAGCAGCGTATATTAAAGCCATTTAAAGAAATATTCAGTTCTTTTATTTACGAAATGAAATTCCACCATTGTATTAAGCACCCTATGTTTACATAAGTTTCTTGTTTCCGAACAAACACACATATTTTACCAACAACTTTTAATAGCCAAACATGTCTGGATTTTTAAAGAAATCTTTCTTTTTATACTGGTAATAAAAACAAAACGAAAAATGTATATAAAAAATAAATTGTCTGGTAACTGGTAATTTAATTTGTGGATTTCTTTTTCGTGTGTGGTTTTATTTTCAAGATGACAAGAACACAAAACGTGAAAGAAACTGAAAATAATAAACGTTAAATAAAACTGGGCCCATAAAAAGATTGCGTTTTCTTCTCTTCTTAAGAACAGAATAACAGTTGAAGGAAAACGGTAATATTTCGAAAAGAACAATAAAAAGAGAAAGATAGAAGAAAGAGAAACAGTAAAAGTAATTCCGAAAAGAAAAAATATAAGAAGATGAAAATAATAATAATAAAATAACAAGTTTCGTTAGTTGTCCGTTTACAGCATATTTTCCCATTATGACACTTTAATATCTACAATCTGCAAAACAAACGAAAAAAAAATGTCTGCCCCTTATTTCGCTTGGGACCAGTATCTCCTCGTGGAAGTTATTTTAACTTCGATCCAGTCTTTCTGAATATTTCGCTCTCTCTTTTTTTTTCTCTTTTAGCTATTCTGTCTTGACTTGTCGAGAGGGTTGCAGGAAGAAAGGATGTTTGAAGACAGTGTTGGTACTTATAACAAAAGTTTTATGTAAAAAAAAATATATGAAAACGGAGAAAATCGATTCTTTAAAATCATTTACTTACTAACCATAAAGCCGTGGTCTAGTTCTGTACTGTATTAGCCATGTTACTGATAAAAGCAGTTATGCTAACCTTGAATCTTATAAAATCCCATCTCGAAAGACAGAAATTCCCATTTTTGTCTTAAATTTCCCACGCGCAATACCAATTACAATATTTTCTAAATTTATAAAATATGAAAATTAAAACTTCTGTATGTAACCTTTCTTCAATATTTCAGAGAATTATTAGTAAATTCCAATCTTCGAAACTCCTAATGAGTATTTTCTTTGATTGAAAGAGGTTATTGAAATTGCATGATGAAAACAACTGTTTATTTTGTTATCAAAATTTATTATTTTCTGACGCCTTCATGGCATAATCATCTATTGAATGTAGCAAAACTAGACCAACTCCAATCTCCAGTTATTTCGTGTGAGACGTTCTAGAAATAGGCCGTGTTTCATTTGGTTATTTACTTTCCTCCGCTCATGATTTTTGTAAAATTCCAGAGTATAATTTATGTTCCTTTGTGTTAGTTTTTTTTTTTTTTTTTTTTTTTTTTTTGAGATCCACAAGCTGCTACATAAATCACTTTCACACTAACATGCACTTTCTAACAACAAAATTATTACAATTAACAGTGTTTTCAAGTTTATTCAAGAGTCACTAGTCAACTTTTCGCTCATAGATATTTATTTTGGCGTCGATGAAATAAATATATGAAATATCCCATATATGCTGCCAATTTTAGCGAAAATTCCCTTTATCCCTATTCGAAAAATTAATGTCAAAAATTCCCACAAAATGATACTTTTTGCACAAATTGGCACCACTGAGTAAAACAAAGACATCTTTCTTCCTTAGCCGTCGCATTCTTCGGATCTGTGCCATGCATTTTCTTTCCTTGGCAGGTTCATTAAATGCACCGTTCAAGTACTAAAACTAAGCTTCCCCTTTCCTTGCTTAGAGTATTTGTGACCTCCAACACGTGTACTATAGGTTATAATTCCAAAATTACAATACCTCAAACTTGGAGATAGCAGCTTAGTCTATGAGCACAATTATACTTGTGTAAAATAGTGAAATGCTCATTAACTCCCTTTTGGTACTACTCTGTATTACAACAAGAGAAAGAAACGAAAAAAAAATGCAAAGATCATTATTATATATTTATTATACCGGGTGTACCAAAAGTCCAGGACCATGGAACAATTCTGTTATTACTGAAGCTATGAAAAAATGGTAAGAAAGGAAAGTTGTTGGAAATAAGTGGTTTTCAATCTAAAATAGTAGCATTTTTCTTTTAATCGTACCAGCCATTTCGGCTTCACACTATTAATGCGTCCTATGAAAAAGCTGTCGAGGGGAACGAAAGGGCACGCAAAAGTGATACGAGATACGTACATGTTGTTGTATGAGAGGAATCTGAAACTCTTCGTAACAGTTTCCCAACAATGCTGTATTGTTTGTATGGTGACAATCCAAGGGAACAGCAATATTGGTGAACAGTTGAACTGTCAATATTGCTTTCTCATTTAACATGTTAATAAATTAATACCAGTTTTGAGACAATATTAAGGTCAAAGCGTGCAATGGTACATACAATACTCAGTTTTGACGTAATCTAATCTAAGCGTGTCGTGATGTCGTAGGCATCCAGAAAAATATCGTTAGAGTGAAAAAATGTCGGGAAGCACTAGTATAATGTATAGACTCCGATAAACTATCAAAACTTTGAGAATTCTTTCCGCTAGCGTGTCTGCCTTTGGCGCACGTTGTCCCAGGTTCGAATCTCGGTTCGAAATCTTTGAAATTTTGAACTCATTACGCTGATTCGCATACCACCTTAAATTATACGTGCACGACTCATGTAGCCTCTGCGCTCAAAAGGGAGGCTAAACTCCAACCAGAACTTTCAGATTTTTTTTCGGGCAAAGTAGTGTCAAAAGCGAAATGAACTCCTTTCTGTCCACTCCAAGTATGGTTAGTCACACTGAGAAAAACGTAGATTACATGCGTAAATTCTGTAATTTTTGGACTTAACTTCCAGTCAGAAACAATAATAAGTATAGATACAACCCTGTGTAACATGCAAATATATAACTAAACACGTATGTTTTATACGTATTTTCCGTATAAGTGTTTCGAATAAACGTACTTTCCATACGAAAGAAAAGAACTGTATGTAGACGCTCAGCATCTCATATACAGATGAACACATATAATTTACGCATATGACATAAGTATACATATGTAATATATGAAAAACTGTTACATGTCAGACATTCTGCAGGGTTATGATGTAGCTTCACATCTAAGTGGGAAAAGGGCAATGCGTATTTTGCATATGGATAACATATGCTCCGTGCAAATTTCAGTAGTAAACATAAGAATACGGTATATTTATACAATCCGCTGTCCGGATAACAGATTTTTCTCAGTACAAATGGCGCAAAGTTCAACTGGCTGTGAGTAACACATAGTCAGTGCATTGGGTCACAACCCCTTCCATGTGGAATTCCATAACTGTTGAATCAACCAACTTCCCAGTTACCAGAAATTGGTGGATGAATATCTAGAACACTGTAACCCTATCGAGAGTCGCACTCGGAACCACAAGTACTAAAAATTCATAAGTAGTGGTATTATACATGTTGCATCGTAAACAATGTTAATATACAAAATACTGTAACAGTTTGTAATACAAGATTAAAACACGCCTGTCTAATCAGCGCCGCTGATTTCTGGATGACTTTTGGGGATTATTCAGGTATGTATATTTTATATTTAGGCATACAAGCAAAGATTTTTCAGATCCTAAGGGGCTACATGCTAAATTTGGGGCCACATTCTCTCCCCACCGCAGAGATTAGTGCCGTGCGTTCAATTATTGAAATTATTTCCAAAAAATGAAATGAAATATTTCTGTTTAACGTCCCACGATTATGCCCTTTAGTTTAAGGGAGATGATGAATGATGATGGAAAAATTGCTAGAGTGAGAAAGTATGGAAAAAAAATTAGAGTATTTCGAGTAAACCCACGAACACAATGTTGTCCACCAGGGACCCCACACACCAGAGATAAGAGCTTTACCACTAAGCCACCGCGTTCCCCCAAAATTATTTCAAGATACATGTAAAAAAAACTATATTATTTACAAAATATAATTCAAATTTGTCGTGCACAATATGTTTGGAATTTTTCCGATGTGAAGAAATCTTTGATAAAGGTGGGAAAATGTTAACGTTTATTAAGGCAAGTTCTGACAAAAATACAACATTTTTATTGTATCTTGAAGGGAAATTTTGCTCGATTACATTGGCAACACTGTTAGAATAGAAAGAAATTGAGGGAAGAATCCCCACTCTTTGCATCCCTTGTGCCCTTTAAATTGTGTTCAAGCGTAGTAGTAATTGAAACGGATATCTTCATATTTATCATCCCTCGTGGTTGAATGGATGAATGAAACATTTCGTTTTTCTCCATTCCTTCTTCATTCCTTTCTTTCCTCTCTTCTTTCGTTCTTTCATCTTTGTCTTGTTCTTTCTTCAATCTTCGCAAAAGACCAAATGGTGTTACCACCAGTAAGTTTTTCTTTCTTTTTTAAAAACAGTGTCGGCTCGTTTCCGAACCTTATGGCTCAATTAAGAGCACCCTGTTATATGCCAGTACTATTACAGTAACTCATGTAGAACAATTCTCGGAGGAAAATGACAACTCTGTTCTCCTGAATTTAATAAATTCTAGATCATTTCTTTATAGTTTTTCTTTTGCATTTATTAAATGGAACATCTGAATTTTATACCAATTCTTGTTTATTATTTCAGCTAGTTGACATTGTCTGTAGTTTTTGATTTATCGTATTTAATTTCCATATTAAGCTCACAGAGAAAGAAACATGCAGTGTACGTAAAAACGTAGGTTCATACACAGTGCCGGATTTAGATTTGATGGTCCCCTAACCTATTGAAAGGGACCCTTTATACGTCAAGCTTTCTTTTTCATCGACAAAATGTTGCCTTTTTTTTTTAGGTTTGAATTTGTACCATATGCTAATTAATGGACCTAATGGATCTCTAAATGGAAACAAGGGCCCATTACAAGCAGGGCTGAGAAACGGGGGCCCAATTATAAGTGGGGCTGGATTACAGGGGCCTCATTACAAGTGGGGCTGAGAAATAGAACCCTATTACTTGCTTCATGAAAGCCTAGTGTATAACAATAAAAAACACCATTGTTGTAGGACTAGCTCGGAAGAGTAATGCTCCCGGAAGTAGAAACGAGAAACACAGTTCTGATTGGTTGGCGTTGTCCACTTCTTGCCACGTTGTATTAAAAATCAAATCAAACGCTTGCTCCTATCGGCCTTCGTGTCCGAGTTGGCTAGCGCTATATGCTAGTAATAAAAGTCTCTCTTGGTGCGAGTTCAAACCCAGCCCGAGGAGAGATTTTTTTTACATTTTTATAACACTTATTAAATTAAAATAATATGAAAATAATACTTAAAAAAGTGTTTTATTTATTTTTGTGCAGATAAGTAGTTCTAGTACTTATGCCCTTGTACTCCATGATATAGTGCTCGTTTTGTTTCCCTTGTACTTCATGATATAAATTTTGTGACCAACTTAAAACAACTGCCTAGGATAGCGCGTAAAACAGCTGGCTAGAGTAGCGCGCTGAAAAACGTACTTCCGGGAGTATTACTCTCCCGAGCGGGTCGTATTGTTGTATGTGCGTTTTATCTTATTTGCTTCTTCTTGTTATTTGGAAATTACATTACAATCGGTTTTTTCTTTAAATTTTTTGGGCCTCCAAGCGAGTGGGGCAATAAGCTATAGCTTGTTTAGCTTATACGTAACTCTGGCACTGTACACACATAAATCCTGTAGTTTCGGGACTTAAGGTACGACCTGCGGCAAACGTATAACTGAAAATGTATGTTTTATAATACTTTTCGTTCAACTGTCCCATCCGTATGTACTTTCCGTATGAAAGAAAGAACTGTACGAGGGTGGTTCAATAAATATTGTTCCTGACCTATAAGGAATATTATTTTTCCAAAAAGTCTCCTTTCATAGTAATGCACTTCTTCCACCTATGTTGTAAATCCACTATGCCAGTTTCAAAGAAAGTCTCTGGCTGAGCCGTAAGCCATTCCTCCACAGCTTCAATAACAGCTGCATTTGAGTGAAACTTCTTCCCCTTGAAGTGCTCCTTCAACTTCGGGAACCAATGAAAGACACTAGTGGCGAGGTCGGGTGAGTAGGGAGGATGTTCTAAAACATCAAAACCAGCAGCATGCACAGAGAAAAATCCGTTCTCCGTACAGCGGTATATTGTATAAATATACGGTATCCTCTTGCTTACTATAGAAATCAGTACGGAGCATACGCTATCCGTATGCTACATAGGAACTGTCCTCAGGTGTTACATCATGCCGTTGCAGGATGTCTGACATCTAACAGTTTTCGGTATATCACATGCATATACTTATATTACCTTCGTTAGCTATATGCTATATACGTCCATTTGTATGTGAGATCCTGACTGCCTACATTGCTTCATACGGAAAGTACGTATAGATGGAACACTTACACAGAAAGTATTATAAAACATGCCTTTTCAGTTATACGTCTGCTGTACATTAAGTCCAAAAACTACAGGAATTACGCATGTAACCTATCTTTTTAAGTATGCATCCTACAATTTTTTTCTCAGTGTGAATCGGGGCACCAGCAAGATGGCTTTTGTGGGCCGGAGCATTATCTTGGTGGAATAGCACTGTTCGCTGCAACATCCCGCGCCGTTTTTCCTTGATTGCTTCTCGTAACTTAGGGATTAGGGCTGCATAATAAGCATCCTTGATAGTGTGTCCAACCTCCAGATAGTCAATAAGGAGCACACCCTTCGCATCCCCAAAAAATTGTGGCCATAACCTTGTGTGCTGATGCTTGCACCTTGAACTTGCGTGGGGGAGGCGAATTGCTGTGCCGCCACTCCATGCTCTATTGTTTGGACTCGGAATCATAGTGGTGGAGCCACGTATCATCCACTGTCACAAACCTATCACAGAACTGTTTCAGGTCTGCCCCCATAACCTCCAAACCAGCCCTTAAACATCGAACTCTGTCTTTCTGATGTTCACGAGATAACATTTTGGGTACCCATCGCGCTGACACCTTTCTGAATCCCAAGCGTGTAACATCTTTGTATTTTCAGCATAATTCTAAATATCTTTTATTATACTTCTGGGCAATATGTAATTTTAAAATATGCACTAACTACAGTCGGTGAGAACTATCTTAGCAGAGACGTCAACGCTCTCAGTTGCAAGGCTACCAACTTACGCTATTCACAAATAGTGCTTCGATGGCACACTGAACGCTTCGGACGTCACTACAGTTTAAAATAATGCTGGTAGCGAACTAGAGAGAATTTAGATAACAATGTATTTGAATAATACTAGCATATATATATATATGCATTGTTACGATAAAGAAATAAAAAATAAGATTAGACCCTATATTTATGTCGTCAAACGACAATATCTTTCCTTTCAAAAAACAGTTTTCTATTTCCAATAGAATATTTTTTTAACCTAAATCCAAACTTGCGCAGTATTTGCGGTAATGCCCACTCAGAACCTTTGAAATCAATGCTTTTCTTAAGTTCACACAATAATTTATTTAAGGTAGCGACAATGCCTTCAGCATAGAGATTGTGAATTGTTCTACGAACTACTACTTCATCGAAAGAATCTAATTTGTTTGTCTTTTCTGTGTATTTGGCCTTGCTTTACAGGGTGTTACGACGGGTTGTCCAGACTTTGCTCCTTCTCTTTCACAATTCGCCGCCACACGGATCTCTCACTGACACATGTTGCTCGGGAGGTTTCATGAACACTGTCAGATTTATTATTGTTTGCTGCAAGAAAAGTTGTAAACATTTTTTTAAAAATGTCTCCTGCATCACAATGCAACGGCTTGCCTTTCTTTAAGACAATATCACCCATTCTTATACACAAAATTTCGAGAACGAGAATAAAACGAAGGATTAAAACTTTCACCAGTCAGCACAGACTGTATAGCCCTACAGAAAGAAAACACGCGCTTTTCAGTTCATTTCATTTTGATTTTGTTTTTTAATTTGTTTGTTTTTCCTGAAGTGCTGTTCTTATGTCCTATTGGTAAATGTTATACTTTTCGAAGCTACATTCACTAACCCCCACGCTCTGTTTCCGCGACCAGGAAACACGTTCACATATCATCCTCTAACTCAAGGACCGTGATAGGCAAAGACATGGGGTTCCTTTAAAATAAACTTTGGACTCCCCTTCCAATTTCGTCCACTGCATATTTGTGTATATCTTCAATAGAACGAAAGTTTGTAGCATGTTGAAATCTGAGTGTTGTTAGAACAGAATAAACATAAATGGCTATCATTTAAAATTATTTTCCACATACTTATAATATAAAATTCAAATATAAAATAACCATATTCTTCATGAAAGTTATATAAATATAAATGCAAAAAAATCTAGCATTTATGTCTCCTCGAACTCCAGTTATCGTTATACAAAGATGACAAGTATATTTATCAAAAACGAATCTCCCATTTCGGTTCATTTCCTTTCGCTTTCCTGTTGTAGAGAAGGGAGCGTGCTTTTAAGTTGGTATTTGTGTTCGCGCATTTTCTCTTTCCTGGGATTGGACGTTGAATTGAACGAAGCGTCTGCTTTAACCAGTGGGTTGGTATTTGAGCAAGAGCGAAGTCTACGTCACTGCCAGGATAATTCTCGGGCACTGTAGTTAGAAGAAGAAGAAAATACGAAAAAGAAATAGAATCAAAATTGATTCTAATAAGTTAATTTGATGAGTTTTTGTTTGTAAGTTGTCATAGCAACGTTATATAAATAAACGATATAATAGTTCACGAAGCATTATATAAAGTACGTATGCATAATTAAAAGGTGTATTATATTTCAATAATTGTGTCCCACTATAAAATAAGAAATTTAAACGCAACATAAACTGTTTTGAGGGAATTTAGTGATATAATATAGTCAAAAATATGTCTGAGGACCTGTATATAACAAGTTATGCTGTTGTATAAATTTGGTGGTTTTTCTTCGCAGGATTATTCATTGTTGTAAGTGTTCATGCACAGTGGTTTCCACTGAGTTTACAGAGATATGCATGACGTATGCTAACTGTTGCACCGTGATTCGTCTGTCTGCTATAATCGTATCATGCACAGCATCAATGTTTTCTGGGAATGCATGCTGTTGTTAGACCAACACCAGGGGCCTGTTGACAGCTTTCCCTGCCGCAACGGAAGTCGCAGCACCAGTTCTTTACCACCTGGAAGGAAGGAGCCTCATCACCCAACACACTGATCATGTCCTCATGAATCTCCTTTGGGCTTATCCCCTTTTTCTGGAGGTACTTGATGAGAGCTCGTTGTTCGGTTTTCTTCATTTTTCAAGCTAGGTGTCACCTCTCACACCTGAAACGACAAAAAAGAATATTAATATAGCAGCTATGGTTCTGAAATTTGGCATATACGCATTTAAGACATTAGGCCACAATATCCCCCATCAGCCATCCCAGCTCAAGTATTTTAAATATGCCGGGGACAATAATTATTGAACCTCCCTCGTATATAGGCGGTAAGGATATTACATACAGATTGACGTATATAACATATAGCTTATGTATGTAACATACATATGCATATTAATATAGGTAAGACTGTTAGATGTCGGAAATCCTGCAACAGCATAATGTAACATTCAAGCGGGGAAAAAGGCAGTACGCATGTAGCATATGGATAGCGTATATTCCGTACAGATTTCCGTAGTAAACGTATGGATTCCGTATATTGTACAATTTACCGCTGTCCAGATAACCGATTTTTCTCAGTGCAAATATTTTACATTGTTATTAGCGTTTCGTGAAAAAACACCTTGAACTTGCGTGGGGGAGGCGAATTGCTGTGCCGCCACTCCATCCTCTGTCGTTTGTACTCGGAATCATAGTGGTGGAGCCACGTCTCATCCACTGTCACAAATCTATCACAGAACTTTTTCAGGTCTGCTCCCATAACCTCCAAACCAGCCCTTGAACATCGAACTCTGTCTTTCTGATGTTCATTAGATAACATTTTGGGTACCCATCGCGCTGACACCTTTCTGAATCCCAAGCGTGTAACGATATCTTTGTATTTTCAGCATAATTCTAAACATCTTTTATTATACGAGATGTTTAGAATTATCTACATTCTCGTACTTTTGGGCAATATGTAATTTTAAAATATGCACTAACTACAGTCGGCGAGAACTATCTTGGCAGTGACGTCAACGCTCTCAGTTGCAGGGCTACCAACTTACGCTATTCGCAAATAGTGCTTAGATGGCACACTGAACGCTTCGGACGTCCCGTCGTAACTACAGTTTAAAATAATTCTGGTAGCGAACTAGAGAGAATGTAGATAACAATGTATTTGAATAATACTAGCATATATATATATATATGCATTGTTACGACAAAGAAAGAAAAAATAAGATTAGACCCTATATTTATGTCGTCAAACGACAATATCTTTCCTTTCAAAAAGCAGTTTTCTATTTCCAATAGATTTTTTTTTAACCTAAATCCAAACTTGCGCAGTATTTGTTGTAATGCCCACTCAGAACCTTTGAAGTCAATGCTTTTCTTAAGTTCACACAATAATTTATTTAAGGTAGCAACAATGCCTTCAGCATAGAGATTGTGAATTGTTCTACGAACTACTACTTCATCAAAAAAATCTTTTTTTGTGTGTGTGTGTGTGTGTGTGTGTATTTGGCCTTGCTTTACAGAGTGTTACGACGGGTTGTCCAGACTTTACTCCTTCGCTTTCACAATTCGCCACACGGATCTCTCACTGACACATGTTGCTCGGGAGGTTTCATGAACACTGTCAGGTTTATTATTGTTTGCTGCAAGAAAAGTTGTAAACATTAAAAACAATGTCTCCTGTATCACAATGCAACGGGTTGCCTTTCTTTAAGACAATATCACCCATTCTTATACACAAAATTTCGAGAACGAGAGTAAAACGAAGGATTGACAACTTTCACCAGTCAGCACAGACTGTATAGCCATACAGAAAGAAAACACGCGCTTTTCAGTTCATTTCATTTCGCTTTTGTTTTTTAATTTGTTTGTTTTTCCTGAAGTGCTGTTCTTATGTCCTATTGGTAAATGTCAGAGGCGTATTTAGGGGGGTGGCTTCCGGGCTTAAGCCCCCCCGAAATCTTACTTAGTATAGTAAATTAAATTAAATATCTTGCAGAATTTTCACATTTTCAGGCAAAGCCCCTCCCGAAAATTAGCAAAGCCCCTCCCGAAACAAAATCATAAATACGCCACTGGTAAATGTTATACTTTTCGAAGCTACATCAACTAACCCCCACGCTCTGTTTCCGCGACCAGGAAACACGTTCACATATCATCCTCTAACTCAAGGACCGTGATAGGCAAAGACATGGGGTTCCTTTAAAATAAACTTTGGACTCCCCTTCCCATTTCGTCCACTGCATATTTGTGTATATCTTCAATAGAACGAAAGTTTGTAGCATGTTGAAATTTGAGTGTTGTTAGAACAGAATAAACATAAATGGCTATCATTTAAAATTATTTTCCACATACTTATAATATAAAATTCAAACATAAAATAACCATATTCTTCATGAAAGTTATATAAATATAAATGCAAAAAAATCTAGCATTTATGTCTCCTCGAACTCCAGTTATCGTTATACAAAGATGACAAGTATATTTATCAAAAACGAATCTCCCATTTCGGTTCATTTCCTTTCGCTTTCCTGTTGTAGAGAAGGGAGCGTGCTTTTAAGTTGGTATTTGTGTTCGCGCATTTTCTCTTTCCTGGGATTGGACGTTGAATTGAACGAAGCGTCTGCTTTAACCAGTGGGTTGGTATTTGAGCAAGAGCGAAGTCTACGTCACTGCCAGGATAATTCTCGGGCACTGTAGTTAGAAGAAGAAGAAAATACGAAAAAGAAATAGAATCAAAATTGATTCTAATAAGTTAATTTGATGAGTTTTTGTTTGTAAGTTGTCATAGCAACGTTATATAAATAAACGATATAATAGTTCACGAAGCATCATATAAAGTACGTATGTATAATTAAAAGGTGTATTATATTTCAATAATTGTGTCCCACTATAAAATAAGAAATTTAAACGCAACATAAACTGTTTTGAGGGAATTTAGTGATATAATATAGTCAAAAATATGTCTGAGGACCTGTATATAACAAGTTATGCTGTTGTATAAATTTGGTGGTTTTTCTTCGCAGGATTATTCATTGTTGTAAGTAGGCATGGGCGCGAGACCAAACGAGACGAGAACTGAAACAAGTCTCGTCTCGTCTCGCAAAATCAAAAGCTGTTCTCGTCTCGCGTCTCGTCTCGTCTCGCAGACCTAAGTTCTCGTCTCGCGTCTCGCAAAATTTTGGAAGTCTCGTCTCGCGGTCTCGCGCGAGACTTCTCGCGTTGGTCTCGCGGTCTCGCAAATCAATACTGGAATAATGTAGTCTTCATTCGACCCTTTTAAAATAATGTATACTCAAAGTTTACATAGTTTTGTTTCATAGTTGCATTGTTACACAATGTTTATCCACTCATTCCTATTCACAATGCTTGATTTTACACCCCACATTCTTGGTATTAAAAAATGCCAGTTTTCTGTAGTCTCTGTCTATGTGAAGTATGAATGAAATCGGCATGTTACATTTGAGTAACCTTACTTGCAAGATAAAAGCTTTCAAATAACTTGGTAAGAACGGTAACTCAAATAGCCGTATTTATAGTAAACATGCAGCGTTATTAATATATATTTCACAACTTAAAAGCACTTTCATCGAAACGTTTTCTTAACAATTGAGAGTGAAGAGATTAATCTTTAATACAGTGTTGCCAGACACTGCAACCAAAATTACACACACCTTCCATCCAAATTGCACAATTTTACACACAAGCTGTAAGACAGTGCACACAGCATTACACAAAACATAACTACCTATGTATATGTATATTATGTCTTTTGACGTACTATGTATATAATTGGCAGAGACATGTGTGTGGTAAATTTCATGTCAAAAGATCTGTAAATAAGAACAATATAACGAAAAAACTTTTCTTGTCCATTTAGCAACATTTTGATGTACTCATTCTAATTTTCGTATTTATATTTTTTTTCTATGAAATTTAGCACAAATATACATTTCCCGATTATACACATTGTAACAGTACTAGAAGTACTGTACCTTGCGAGTTTATTATCCAATTATATTCGCACAACACGACCGTTATAGATGTGCGACAATCATTTTGAACATGAGTGTACATTGACCAGCCATCGTTCAAGGATTCAGCGTTTGATTTATTATTATTATTATTATTATTATTATTATTATTATTGTAAAACCGTCACCTTCCCGCCCTGCGCGCCGACTACTTGGGTGCTCAAGGGCTCCGGCACCCACATAAATAATCTTAAGGGTGCGGCCCACCCACAAGATTTTTAGCTTGAACCCGGGTTTGAACCAGTTTCTCTTGCGTTTAAATCAGTCATGTTACCGACTGAGCTAGGGCAGCCCCAATTTATCCTTATAGTACCGATATATTTTACTTTCTCACAGCTCAGGCCTTTATGACAATGTTCATAAAATATTTTAACTAAAATTAAATCAATCAAACATCGAGACTTCCCTGAAAACATATAGGCTAATATGACCCGCCATTGATATGCACCCACATAAATCTTGGAAAGTCTGCGCCATTGCTTTCGACGTACTTAATGTTTTTAATTGGACATCGGCCACTCTGCCGTTCATCTGTTTGCAAAATGGCATTTTCTTCACAAGTGGTGGGAAGACAAGACTTCTAACCACCTCCGCTTCATGTTTTGGCCAACATCGAGGGTCAACATTCATTCACATTGCTTGCTTGGACAAAGCGTCTTTGCTTGGGGATGTCATGACACCCGCCTCTGAAAAACAATAAGTGAGGTACCAAGGAAGCAAGATAGATTTTATCATACTATAGAGAAAATAACAAGAGATTAACAATAATAACAAATAACTTAATTTTTCTGTGGTTTTATTGCGCTGGCATTGAGTCAGGCGTTGGAGCTCGTAGTTTTTAGAAGGCAATTTTCAGGGGAAAAAAATAGTAGAAATAATGAATATTTGAATGAAAGGAACTTCGTAAAAATCATCAATGATCAACATTTTTAATTGTGCCAAATTACACACAAAATGCACACAGATTGGCATTACACACAAAATGCACAAACAGGGCAAAATTGCACACATTTTGTGCAATTACACACACATTGGTAACGCTGCTTTAATAACTACAAGAAAGACTACAATGAGCTTAAATAAAAATTTATTATTATTATTATTATTATTATTATTATTATTATTATTATTATTATTATTATTATTATTATTATTATTATTATTATTATTATTATTATTATTATTATTATTTAGTCTAACCGAATTACATACAAGATTTCCAATACTTGGAATTATTATCACATGGAATTAAACAGTTACAATTTTAGATCTAACTCTGTTACAAGTAACACACGTTGGAGATACAGAAAGCAACAATGCAGAATCGATAGTCACCTTGAACAACTAACATAAATCTGAATCTTACTTACATACTCTACAAAGACAATCACAAATATTACCTAAGAAATTGAAATTTCACATTAATTCGTCTTCAATAAGAGATGAATTCATTTTCTACAAAACACCCTTCCCCCTCACACACACACCAAAACAATTGGTGAGAGGATCCGTCTTCCAGCCATAAATCCATTTATCCTAAATTTATGTTTACGGAAAGAAACAACTGTTTTATTTTGACTAAAAAAATTTCCTTCTTAAACAAGCCAATAGGCCCTTTTTCTGCCTTCATAAAACGTTACCGTAAGAAAACAATTTGGTGGGCAGGGGGAACAAATCTGTTCTAAACCCAGAGGCTTTACATCACATTGGAACTAAACACGTGTCTTTTTCCCTCATATATATATATATATATATATATATATATATATATATATATATATATATATATATATATAATGAATTGAAAATAGGAAGAAGAAAGTCAGAGTGTCAGAGACAGACAGAAACAGAGAGAGAGAGAGAGAAGATATGGTATCATCTGACCGACGCCTCGAATTTCTGCACTGAAGGAAAAATCAGAGAGCCGTATATTTTTGAACTAGGATATTTTTACCGAGGGTGCAATAACAGAAGACCGGAAACCGCAGCCGCGAATATGCAATGTTACCTAAGTTCATTGTTTCCGTCTACAAAATTTTCCGAAAAGACAGCTTCCAAATATGTCCTCAATAAAGGAATTTAAAAAAATGTATTGTACTGGTGTTTGCTATCCTGCTTTTATGATTTGTCAAGATGTTGTCTCATCATCAGGAGGAGGGTGGATACACAAGACAAAACGTGTCGTTTTTTTCCCTATTTGCCTCCCCCTCCTCAAGAACTTTATGACCAAAGATCTTGGCTCACGACCCCAAAGAGAAAATAAAGAAAACAGTGTAGATAATGGAAGGATCTATTTTATTGCATTTTGGGAAAGTAGTGACAAAAAAAAAAAAAAAAAAAAAAAAGCTAACACAATCTTTATTTCTTGAATCTTTTGTCATGAGGAAATCTCCTAAAATAACTAGATTTTGATTAACCTTGTTAACTTAAACCCATCATGAAATCAGTAATTGTGACAACCTGACCAAACCATTTCAAGAAACTAGAACAGCTAACTAAGCAACTATCAGTGTTGCCGAAAAGTCACAAGACTTACCCCGTTAACTAGATACTTTGAAACTACCAAAATAACAGCAAAACAAAAAAAAAAAAAAATCAATACAAATTTCATAATACAAAGGAAAATTGTATTTTTTTTATTTCCACTAGTCGACATAATTTATAGTAAATGTTCAAATAAATGCTAGCCCAAAAGTTTAGAAATAAACTATTAGTTACTGACTTGCCTTCATCTGCGATTGTCTCTACGATTTCAGGTGATGATGATGTGTAGAAGGGATGTTTCGATGAGAACCATGCACTTCTAAGGTATCAATTTTGTAGAACATTAACATCTTTGGGGAATTCATAATTATGACAGCATTGTTCCCTACTGCAAAGTACAGCACGAACGCACAATATTGATTTACCTTTTCTGGACCCATTCTGTTCGAGGGTTGGGGACGAGCAAGTTCAAACAAATTTTCTTTAAATATTGGCTTCACTCGAAATAAAAGTATTTTATATCCACTCGAGAACTCGGTTCAAAAAATCTCCAATTCGACTCGATATTTGCTCAAGTTTCGAGTAGTGTCGGGTCCAAACGAGTTTAATTCTATAGTATTAGTAGTTTTTATATTAACTAGTGATGCTCACGAGATGCGACAAGAGGAAAAATTAGTCTATCTTGAGATGTCGTTAATGTATCATCTCGAAACAAATGTGAACTGTTTCTTGAATATCACCAGTCCTGGTCACGAGGCGAGACAGATTTGATTTTGTCTCGCCCAGTCTCTATCTCTCGCCTCAAAAACAAAAATGAAATCTTTAGTTTTACGTCCCACGGTTATGCCGGTTAGGCTAAAGGATACGGTGATGATGAGTGATGAATGAAATGGTGGAATGAAGAAAGTGGGAGGAAACGAGAGAACCCCGAGGAAACCCACGCACACGGTGTTTGTCCACCACAAAGTTCACTTGGCGGGAGCTGGGATCGAACCCGGGACCCCAAGCACCAGACGCCTCAAAAACAAGATTAAACAAAACAAAATACGGAAATTTAGCTGTTTGTTTAGGCAAATAGTAAATATTTTCACTTTCGGTATGACCAGGCCTGAATTCAATTAATTTTTGGTGTTTATTTAGCGTGGTAATGGTACAGGAGGAGTTATATAAAGAATAAACACGCGAAATCAGTGGACAATTTACTGAAGATATTTTCAGCGAAACAATTGTTGTTGTTTTCCTTCTTTTGCGAAAGCTTCATCCTCAACCATATAAGTGTCTACACGTTCAGCCGAATCTTTATCGAATTCATCGTCTGAACCGTCTGAATTCTTGTCAGCTTGTCAGAATTTCTCTCGAAACTGTTTTCGTATTGAAAACATGGATGATAAGTTCCGAAGGCTTTTGGCAACAACAGATCCTTTCATTTCTTCTTCGGGCAAATCATTTCATAAGAAAATGAAGAATTTGTCATCTGAAGCTGTAAACCTTTCAATTATTTCCAACATTGAAGCTAACAAAAATTTAGACGACTCAAACGAAGGTGATGAAGGGAATAACTTCCATGGAGATTCGGCTGAACATGTAGACAATACCTATAGAGTTATTCCATGTGGAAACAACAAATTATGCCAAAATCTTCGTGCGGTCGCATTCGAGATTTGAGTGTTTGTCACACACTTATCAATATGTGATAGGAAGGAAAATGGAATGGTTTGTAATGCACGCCATTCATGTTGAAGATACGGCCATAGTTGAATCTTAAGTTATGTTCATTTTCTTGGAGCTCTATCGAAAATGAAAAAAAAAAAAAAATAAAAAAAAATAAAAATAAATAAATAAATAAATTCAAAATTGCACTATAGATATGTGGACAGTCCTTTTTTTTTTTACCGCGTAGTAGTGACGCAAATACACATTTTGGGTTACGAAATATTTGGATCTTTTTAGTCCAAGTCGATGAATTAAACCAAAATTATATTTTCGGAAGAAATATTGAAAAAATTGTTGTGTCAAAGGGAACGTAATTTTGAGATAATAATAAGTATCATCTGTACTTTCTATAGAAAAAAAAATCATCTTTTGTGTTTCTAATTCCTATTAGTGCTAGTGGTATAAAGTATATAGTGCATAGAGAACGGATGCTGAGCTATGCCCCCTCTAACTTCTGATCGGAAATGACTAAAACGCTCAAATATGTGTTTCTGAGCCTCACTAAAGTATCTGTTTTCATGTTCACTTTATATTGTTGTTGTTGCTCCAAAATTCAAAAAAAGAAAAAGAAGAAGAAAGAAAGAAAGAAAGAAAAGAAAGAAAGAAAGAAAAGAAAGCAATGCATATCAATCTCCAAAACAGATGTGACCATTACAGCCTTTTGAAGCTCCAACGCTACATCAAGATTGTTGTGTTGTCTGCATTCCAGGGTCTGAAACCGCTATAAACAGAATCAAATTTTGCAAGCAATTACAAACAATCGTGAACTGAGTCTACTAAAAGGAGTGAAAACAGAAAAACACGACTCTCGTTTGTGATTGCATTCCTTTTTACACCCGGACTTTGTTTACAAGAATGTTTTTGTGGAATTTTACAGTTGCTAAGGAACGTGAAACAGCAAGGAACGTGCAGCCACGTAAACACATGCCGGGACAGAAGTAAGTCGAAATACAAATTGAAATTATCACCACTTGTGGAGGAAGCATATTTCTTGCTGGAATCAAAATATTGTTAATATTCCACTGTGCCTTTTTGTTCCACACGGTTTAGAACTTTATACATATTTCTGGTTATTATCATTCACATAATCGATCGTCTTGCTCGATTTTTCGCTTTCAGGTGGAATGAATCTATATGGTTGAGGACTAAGCTTTCGAAAAATAAGGGGGAGAAGAACAATTGTTTAACTGAAAGATTAAAATGACTTCATTAAGTTATATTTTAATTAATAAATGACTGGTAGATTGACTCTGTCCTAGTTATTGAAGTAGACAAAGTATCTTTCCCTCTCGAATCTCAAACTTCCGCTATATGGATCCGCCATTTTGAATTTTTAAATTTTAGTGTCAAATTAGTAAGTTTGTAATCAACAAAGTCAAATGCACCAATGTACCAAGTCCAGTTCGCCAATTTTACTTTCTCCAAATTTGGTCCTCCATTTTTTTTATTTGATGTCAAATTGATAATAAACAAGATCAAAAGCCTCATTAGAGCAATTTTTTGTCCAGTTTTACTGATTTTGAATTATGACCACGTTTCAAGCATTTGATCCATAGTTTATCGATCTCTGTGCGTCGCCCTTTTGGCCCGTCGCTCTCCTGGCTGTCGCTTTCTTTGTGCGTCGCCTTTTGACCCGTCGATCTCTTGGCTAACGCTCTCCTGGTCGTAGCTCTTTTGCCATCACTCTCTTTGCTGGCGCTTTACTGTCGGTACACCCATGTTTATTACAAAACTCGATCCTGACATTCTTAACTATCTTCTCTTCAATATATATGATGGTACTTGCAAAAGAATACAATATCAATATCACAAATGTAAACTATGCGAGACCGCGAGAAGTCTCGCGAGACTTCTCGCGCGAGACTTACTGAAGTCTCGTCTCGCGTTCTCGTCTCGCAAAAAATATCAGGTCTCGTCTCGCGTTCTCGTCTCGCAAAATATTATAAGTCTCGTCTCGCGTTCTCGTCTCGTTTGCGAGACGAGACGAGACGAGACTTCTCGCGTTCTCGCGTCTCGCGCCCATGCCTAGTTGTAAGTGTTCATGCACAGTGGTTTCCACTGAGTTTACAGAGATATGCATGACGTATGCTAACTGTTGCACCGTGATTCGTCTGTCTGCTATAATCGTATCATGCACAGCATCAATGTTTTCTGGGAATGCATACTGTTGTTGGAGGACCAGCACCAGGAGCCTGTTGACAGCTTTCCCTGCCGCAACGGAAGTCGCAGCACCAGTTCTTTACCACCTGGAAGGAAGGAGCCTCATCACCCAACACACTGATCATGTCCTCATGAATCTCCTTTGGGCTTATCCCCTTTTTCTGGAGGTACTTGATGAGAGCTCGTTGTTCGGTTTTCTTCATTTTTCAAGCTAGGTGTCACCTCTCACACCTGAAACGACAAAAAAGAATATTAATATAGCAGCTATGGTTCTGAAATTTGGCATATACGCATTTAAGACATTAGGCCACAATATCCCCCATCAGCCATCCCAGCTCAAGTATTTGAAATATGCCGGGGACAATAATTTTTGAACCTCCCTCGTATATAGGCGGTAAGGATCTTACATACAGATTGACGTATATAACATATAGCTTACGTATGTAACATACGTATGCATATTAATATAGGTAAGACTATTAGATGTCAGACATCCTGCAACAGCATAATGTATCATTCAAGCGAGGAAAAAGGCGGTACGCATGTAGCATATGGATAACGTATGTTCCGTACAGATTTACGTAGTAAACTTATGGATTACGTATATTGTACAATTTACCGCTGTCCGGATAACCGTTTTTTCTCAGTGCAAATATTGTACATTGTTATTAGCGTTTCGCGAAAAAATGTCCGAAGATGAAACATCTACCAAATAATTCTCACTTAGCTAAACAAAATGCTATGCGTAATTTTTGAGAAAATCGATTTAAAAAAATAGTTTCGTTTTATGCTTATGTGCTCGATTCCCTAATGAGCTTCTGCTAAACCACTACTTAGGGGATCTAAATATAAATTATCATAAACATGATCAAAAAATACGATGAATAATATCATTAGAAACAAAGTACTAAGCCTATATGGAATATGATTTAATCTCCTTTAAAGTACTGTTCTTGGCTAGCAATACACCTACCCCAACGTTGGAACCATTACTGGAAGCATTTTTAAAAGCTTTCTTTTGTAAGGGCGTTCAACTGCTCTGTCGTGGCCCTCTCGATGTTAAGAATGGTGTCAAAATGTTTCCCTTTAACCACGGTTTTAATTTTTAGGAAGAGCCAAAAGTCGCATGGTGCTAAATTTGGTGAGTAAGGAGGAAGTTTCCTCCAAAATCTGAAAGATTGTTGAGCGATGACTTCCTCAACTACAACTGCCTCTCGTCCATAACTGGAAACAATTCTAGGAGAATGATTTTGTACCCGTTGAAGGATGAGGTGAGTTGAGTTAACGTCCCGTTCAGCAGCGAGGCTATCTGAGACGTAGACCTACTGATTAACGTGGAATCTGAGCCACATGAGCTTCCGCCGGGACTCAAACCCGGGTCTCCTATGCCATAGGCGCGTACGCTAACCGCTTAGCCACGAAGGAGCTCCGTTGAAGGATGACGCTCAATGCTTCTATGTTGGGTGGGCTTAGAGAAGAGACCTGATGACCGATAAAAAAAAATATGCTTATTGACTAAATGAATCAGAAAATAAGCAATTCCAGACTCACATTTTCCAACTGTGTTTTCTATCTACACCCTAAAGACCCTGAAGTTTTGTGAGTATCTTTAACGAGGGAACCTATCCAAGTGCGACTCTGACTTCGAGTCGAGACTATGGTCGTTGGATACCTTGTCCCAAAAGAACATAACACGAAAAGTGATACATCCTCGATCGCAACCGTTGCAGAGATATAAGCCTGAAAAGTTAGAAATTGAGCTCCATACTATACATTACAAAGTCAGCTTCCGGGTCAGATTTTTCGGAAACGGTCAGGTAAGGAAACGCAGCGAATACATATCAAATTAGTGTTGGGAGCCCACCACCTTTTAAATGAAGAAAATGTTGCCCCTGGGGCACTCGCAGGGTCCCAGGCGGGGTCCAACTCAAAATTGGCAAATGGAACCGGGGGTCAAGTAGCATATTGTATGAAAGCTATTGTTAAATAAAAGAAGATAGAACAAATCTCAACTCTCTATGATGACCCTGTGCAAACGGGCAACTGGTCAAAATGTCAATACAACCTACATCAGACAATATATGGCCACTCTTCTAAATCCGTTAAGTTGAGATTTGTTCTATCTTCTTTTATTTAACAATAGCTTTCATACAATATGCTACTTGACCCCCGGTTCCATTTGCCAATTTTGAGTTGGACCCCGCCTGGGACCCTGCGAGTGCCCCGGGGGCAACATTTTTTTATTCAAAAGGTGGTGGGCTCCCAACACTAATTTGATATGTATTCGCTGCGTTTCCTTACCTGACCGTTTCCGAAAAATCTGACCCGGAAGCTGACTTTGTAATGTATAGTATGGAGCTCAATTTCTAACTTTTCACGCTTATATCTCTGCAACGGTTGCGATCGAGGATGTATCACTTTTCGTGTTATGTTCTTTTGGGACAAGGTATCCAACGACCATAGTCTCGACTTGAAGTCAGAGTCGCACTTGGATAGGTTCCCTCGTAAGACACTTTGTAAATAACTAGAAATTGTATTTAATTCCTTACCTTATGTCTCTACCTACAGATAAATATATCAACGTTCACATTTAAGTTTTTAAATTTTTAACTTTTTTGTTGTTCTAAACTTTTTAACTATTTTTGGAACTACATGTCATCACGTAAATATAAGAATTTTGAATGAATGAGCAGTGTGACAAGCATTGTAAGTTATGTTCGAAGGACAAAACTGGCTATTATTGTATTACAGAATGCCTGGTACCTGTAGCAACATTATTCTATTCAGGGAATCCTCACTCGCAAATTTTAATCTAATCTTTTCGTCTAGAAAATCGATTGTACAGTTATTTTCAAACGCAATTAATATATTTTTAGTCAATTTTATTAACTTTGATCTTGTTGGCAATTCCATGTTAATGTATTTCTTTGACGAAGTGAAAGAGACTGAGATGTAATTGAATATTTCGCTTAATTACTAATATTTAAACTGAAATGTTGGATTTTATTTCTTATTTTTTTACTTTATTTATTACTTTTTGTAAGTGAAAAGATAATACTAAATATTCAAACTATTTTCTCTCTATGTTTATAATTCTATTAAGTAAACACAAGGAAATACGTACACTCCTGCAGAAAACAGACTCAATAACCGTTATAATTATGATTTTTTTTTTTTTTTTGGTGTGGAGGAGGAATTCTTAAGCTTTGTTATGACTACACTACTCAATGACGCTTGCATTGGTAATCACGTGACTCAAGATGGCGCCCATACAAATAAAGGCACAGTATGTGCTGTAGTTTACCGAGTTCAAATCTTCCGTTTCGGATAAACTATCTACAGCAAAGAGTTTCTATCAAGAGATGATATGAAAAGTTAAAGGGTATGGGAAGTGCATTAGAGTTGCCACGCAGTGGAAAATCAAAAACGAGTGATGGTGAATTCAGACAGTGCCGCAGAGGGTAGAAAGGAGTCCAACGAAATCGCTTAAGCGAATTTCCTTGGAACTAAGAATATCAAGGTCAACGTTACACAAGATATTTAGGAAGCTGGTAAAGACCCGGGTCTACAAGTTATAATTTGTACACGATCCGATAGACGGGGACTGAAACATGAGGATGCAGCTTTATGAATAACTGCTTACCCGCTTACAAGATGATGATGACATTCTGTCTCGAATTCTGTACTCAGATAAGGGCACGTTTTGTGTTTAGGAAAGTCAAAGGTAAGACTGTACAATTCTGGGAGTTAAAAATTCACACGAATTTGAAGTGCATACGTAGGGTAGTCCTAAAATGAATGTGTGGCACCTGGTTTCAGTTGATCACATCATGGACCATTTCTCTTCGTGGAAGAAATTGAAAATTACGGCAGTTACATGCTACAAACATTTCTAGTGTCAAAATTTGAGAGGTACACGTGCAATAAGTTGGTAGTTTGATATTTTGCCCTTGAGGTTCGTTAGTTTCTTAACGAACAATTTTGGGAGAGTGGGGTTAGCCGAAGATGAATGACTCCTTATCCTGTAAAACCAAGATGTATACACAGAAACCAGCTAACCTGGATGTACTGAAGGACAAGATAAGATATGTCATTATGAAATACCTTGGATGAGCACCGTCAGCATGAAGTTCTTGGTTTCAGAGAAAGACTGCAACCGTGTTTTGATATTTGAACGTGCATGTGCACAATTGGAGATTTGGCGAGAATCTTAAAAAACAGGAAAGAACTTTGAATCTTGTTAAAAGTACAAGAAAATTTTGTGTTAATAAATTTCATAGTGTTAAAGTTGTAGAGCTTTCATTTTCTGCAGGAATAATGCAGATTCTTTGTAGAATGAGACAGAAACGTAAATCGTGAGGGCCTAGGATGTAGTTTCAACTACCAGAACGGACATAGTTCGAAATTTTTTTGTGGCGAGGACCAGTCTCCAAGACAAGCAAAGCAGGGGATGCACATTAAGGTTGAATAACAATACATGTACCTGAGATTATATTCTACACGTAAGTGTAAACGATCTCCCACCTTTGGTTCTTTAAGTATGTGAAATATCGATGGAAACTAATGATTTAAAAAAGCAGTTATTGACAGTTATAATACCTTCGTGAATTTTGACCCACTCTGTATATATAGAGAGAAACAATGACTCAGCATTCTCACTATTCTGATCAAAGTAGTGGCAACACTGAAGACAAAAGAGAAAGCCAGTCACTAATAAAAGAACAGAGAGGGAGAGAGTCAAGTAAAGGGGTTTAATTATTCAAGAGACGGAGACCCAGATTTCAATGTCTGTCTCACTCCATCCTTTTTTGTGTTAGTTAAACTATTGGCAGACTCTGATTTCCTTCATTTCGGAGAACTGGAAATAATGAACTTAAGGGAGAAAAAAGGTTAAGCATTTTTCACTGGAGGATAGAAAAAAAATCTGCTACGTCAACACAAAAGACCAATTGAAACAGAAAGAAATCTTTCTGAACTTTTCTGCATTCTCTGACTATTTAATCTCTAACTTAAAAATCAACATAAGGGCTGATTAGTCAGTGTTGCCCAAAAGATAATAATGTAATTTCAGTTTTACTAGAGGAGAAAACTCTTGAACATCAGAAAAAGAAGATTCAAACTATTCACTATTCAACAATGGTCAGTGTATGCAGAATTTTGATTATTTCAGTTAACAAAAATATAAAGAAGATAAAATACCTTAAATGCATGAAATATTACAATCTGTAAATATACTGTATATACAATTTACGAGATGTCATTTTGATATTGTTTTCCAAGTTGAATTGTTACTACAGAATGTAGTATGGTGTTTCCTCAACAGATGTCGATATTTTCATTGCTTTAACATGACCAGTGTTTCTTCCAGACAGGTTTTTGTGGGGGCACTGTCCCCTTCCACTGGGAGCTCTGAGAGTGTCCCCCGAGGAGACTAAAATAATACGTCTTTAATATTATATATTATAATGCCAGCAGTGCCCCCCGGAATACTAAGTGTGTCCCTCCGGAACATTTTTCCTGAAAGAACGACTGAACATGACATATGACGTACCGGTATAGTCATATGAAATCATATAGTGAAATAAAACGGCCGGTGCAAGCTTGACATTTGAGTTCGGGACTTTCAAACTATCACTAAGTTCAACTTCAGTGGAGGTATGAGTTTGAAACAAAACCTGCTACATAGTGGTGTATCTAAAGTCTCGGGGTCCTTCCCAGATAGCGTGGAGATAGTCCTTTTCTCCGTGTTTTTATTGAAAAGACAATACGAAGCACTGGTCGATTATTGCGACTTTCAACGAGGATTTACTGATGCTATAATGACTTATTAAATTCATCACTATAGATCGGTAACCACCATTGTACAGTGATTTAAAAGAGGCATATCTATATTGAGTTATCCAGTTCCAAACCGGCTTTTGCCCATTCACAGCAAATTCTGGAAAATTAAGAAACAATGTAGAATCTGTATATTTTATAGAATTAGAAATACCTCAGTGTGTTCAAATGAATCACTGAAATACCCTCAAGTATTTCCAGTTCTACAAAACATGTCGATCCTGCGGTTTTTCTAAGTTTCCTAAGGTTTGGTGTAAATTGACAAAAGGCGGATTGGAACTGGACGACTCAAACACATAAAACGTTTATTTTGCTCATGAGAATAATATGAATACTTAATTTAAGGAAATACCGATACGTGCTTAATTCGAAGGCTTATGCTAAAACGGCTCTGACATGTACACTTTTGCATAATTTCTTATAACCTGCTTTTGAATACTATTACTACTAAACTCTATATGATTTCATACTATATTTGATTGTAGGCAATCAAACATAATGAACGTAAACGCCATTTCGCGTTAGAGAGAAACATAGAACACACATACGTCGAGTCAGATACACTTGAAGCATTAAAGATTTCTCGAAATAAATATATTTTTAAAATGTTTGTTCACTTAAGCAACCCGATCTTTCTTCTGCAGCTGAAAAAAATGCCAACCTAGTAGGGTTTTCCAAATCGCTTTTGTTTCGCGGTTAGAAATCTGTTCATTACACCGTCCAGGCAACACCCTCTTATAATGAAGTGTTGGTCCAGGCCTAGTAAGTATCTGATACGCTTTACGGATATAGTATACGTAAAGCCGCGTCAGTTCCCGAAGGAGCTGGACGCTCATACTTTCAGAGATTATTCACTGAGTACCTACGAACTTACCAAGGGGGTAACAAAGCGACTTTGATTTACTTATCGACTGATACGAAAATAAAACAGAACGTACCTGTACTTCATATCTGCATGTGTAGTGCCCTCGTACTTTATCTATGACTATGTGTGTTTAAGGGGGGAGGGAATTTAACGCATATCGCATGTCTTGTGCACATGAATACTTCTTACTATTGCACTACGTAGAAAATTTATGGTATTTCATGTAGAAGTCGTAATAGAACACAGAAGAAACGCAGATCACGACGTTCTCATGTATACTATTACCCGCTTCACTATCAATACTTAGCAATTCTTGTGCATTTAACCTACAGTGAATTATGGTATTTGTTAAAAATGTTTTGATTAATTTCAGCTTTGAAAAAGATTTTTCTGCAGTTATGATGCTACCGGTAAAGTTAAATACAGCTGAAGGGAAGTACGTAAGTCAAGCAGACTACTTTCTAAGCAGGTGTTTTCAATTAACAGAAATCGTGCGAGATATCTGATTCGTACAAGTTATTTTAATTTCTGCATTCATACGTGTTCCGAAGCAGAGTAGCTGCTGGGATAGTTCATGAAACTAATCTATAATGTCAGCAATATTAGTAATATTTAGTCAATGATGTTATAAAATAGAGGATCTGCTCATCTTCATCCTATTAAATCATTGAAGCCAAAAAACAACCAAGTATCGCTAAGTCTGATTGGCAACTCTCGTTTCTTGCATCGTCTGATTGGCTACTTTCGTTTCCGCCATGATTGTTGGCTCAAAACATTGCGATCCTATTGGGCAGAGTGGGCAGAGTAGGGGTGACGTATGGCTTCAAGATTTTGTTGTAAGGGCAGATCCTATATTTTATAAGATCCTTGTATTTAGTGCGCTATTTCAGATAGTGCTAGCATCTTCTACTACATACTTCACTAGAAACTGGTTCAACTCAATCCAGGTTTTACGGTTGGGGACCTCAAGCACTGCGAAGTCTGCGTGGCCATTATTTATGTCCCTGTTCCTACACGTTTAACAATTACACAGTTTTGTGACAAGTTTGACACGAACAGTGTTGACAACAGAAGTCGCCAGAAAATAGGAAAACGACTTTTAGAATATAGCTAAAAATGACTGAACTCGCCTAAAATTAATTGCTCGAATTTAACAAGCAAAACGTACACTTCAGAACTTTATTCTACATACCTAAAGCATAGCATAATATTTTTCCTGATACTCTCAAATCAAACGCTTTCACTCTTAATTCGCGCTTGAAATATTTACAGAATTCTTTGCTCACATTATTGACTAGACATAATAAACATTCCTTGCGGTCTTTCCCGATGTCATTTGTTGGGATGATGGATATAGGCCTATGTCGGTATGTAACTAATCTAGCACAATGATCTAGCAAGTTCTAAACAAACCTACCTTAAGACACTGATATACAATTTAACCACGTGTTCAGATTAGCTATTAGAGGGCAAAATATCCGAAATCATGATTTACCGTTACACTGTATCACAGAAGCGAAAATGGTATAAATGAGGTGTGGAATAGGGATTTAAGTAATCACTACTACAAGTACAATGAACCCACATTTCATTTTTTATTTTATTTTATTTATATTTTTAAATGGGGTTGACAAAACTGTTTATCACTAAAGTAAAATGTCTAGAAATTTAGCAACTATGAGTGTCCAATTGGCCAAACTTATACATACTAGCTACACTACGTTTATACTGGTAAAACACCACGTAAAAATGGCTAGATTTAGTCATAAAATGGTTAAATTGACAGCACTGGAAACGCATTGTATCATTTGTGATGTGCACAACGGATCTGAGTGCTACTAGTCCTACTTCTTTGGCTGTTTTAGAAGACTACTTTGAAAACAAGAAAAGATTCGGAGGACCTAGTACACTATAAGTCCTGCTTCTTTGATCATGGTTTTAGAAAACTACTTTAAAAACAAGTGAAGATTCGGAAGACCTTACGAAGGGAACTAGGGAAATCGTAGTTTTCATAAATTAATACTTTGAATTGGCAACATTACTGATGTTTCAGTGCATCAAAAGGTGCGTTGAGGATGTGTTTACATAATGCAATTCCTGAAAACAACGAAAAAGAAACTTTTAAATTATCATGATAAAACTTTTACTTACATGCACCTGGCAACACTAATATTCATTTTTATGGGGCTACTTAAAGCAAGAGGTATAAAAATACGATTCTTGAACTATTCAAGATCTGCAAACGAACACTCGCAGTGTCATTGAGAACATTAACACTTCTAATCTTCGTAAAGTTGTTGCCAACATAATGAAACGTGTGAACCAGTGTTTGAATGCCCCCCCACCAAATTTACAGAGTAATCGGCGCCCTTGGGTACTCCCAGTATCGCTGTAGAGTTGATAACTCGTTTTGTGATAGTAACAGTCTTGTCGGGTGCATGTAAGTAAAAGTTTTATCATAATAATTTCAAAGTTTCTTTTTCGTTGTTTTCAGGAATTGCATTAGGTAAACACATCTTTTGATGCACTGAAACACCAGCAGTGTTGCCAATTCAGAGTGTAAATTTACGAAAACTACGATTTCCCTAGTTCCCCCTTACAGAGGCCTCATCTGATTAGTTATCGGTGGAAATGAAAATTTCTTTTTTCTGCTCCATAGTTTACAAGCTACTCCAACTAAACCGACTGAAAATTAACGACAGAACATCCATACGTATGAGTTATGAGTCAATTTACATGTTTTACAAAAAAAAATATTTACACCTTTGGTTACATCTGACAACACTGTGTGTTTCCTAGTGTACTTCAATTGTTGCTTCCTAGTTAAAAAATATACGCATGAACCAAGCTTCATTTGAGTATAACCATTATTTGTGTATCGTTTGAGGTTTAAAAGTTCTACTATCCCAAACTCCGGGTTGCATTGTATATTGGACACCCAGTACAATGATACGACAGATAAGCCAGATGAACAATGGCTGTTCGGGCAGTGGTGTAAAGATTTTAAATATTTTATAGATAGAATTTTTAGGATTTAGATTTATCCTGGGCTTTCGGCATCTATGGCCATGTTAGCCCGTCACGTTTTGAGGGATGACGTTCCTCGGCGAGCATACTATCCGGGGAAAGGGAAGGAAGGAAGCGGTCTGGGACCTATATGTTAGGTACTATCCCGGCATTTGCCCGGTATGAATGAGGGAAACCTAGGGAAACCTCATTCAGAATGGCTGACCTGAGAAAGCTTTTTACGCTTTTTCGACCGAGTGCCCCGGCCGGGAATCGAAGCCGGGACTGCTCACACCGAAAGCGAGAGCGTTAGCGACTACGTTACGCGGGGCCAAATATTTTATAGAATTGTAATATAGATCGCATACCTCCATGTAGACAATGCCTCCCACACATAAGCATTAATTAGGCTATCGCACATGTGCCAATAATTAATATGACGGTACCGCATAGAAAGTAAATTACTTCTCTTAACAGAAAGCGAAAAAATATACAAAAATCTTTAATGGCGGTGTCACCAAAGAAACAACTGATCCGAAGGCAGCTTCACCGAGCAAGAATGTGGAATGCTGGCTTTCTGGTAAGAGCACTAAATTTCTTTTTATGTGGTGTCCTTAGCGCTAATTTAATATTCCCTTTTGACGTACTATCATAATTAGTGCTTATGAGGGTGGTGGTGTCTTCACGGCTTTAATGTAAAAGGAAAGAAATAATGCCTACTAATTGGGGTTACGAACTGAAAATGATATATATTTTTAGAAACTTTTTTTCATTGTATTTTAGAAGCGTATTAACAAAATCAATTTCGTAATAGTTAGTTGAGAAACATAGTTTGTTTCATGCTAGTGCCATCTATACGACGATTCTATGAAATACTCGCGAATTGTACATGCACTGTGCATGTACGGTAGTTGTTTTGCATCTGGGTTGTCTGTGATGACACATTAGTAAGACAATAAAATAGCGTAAAATCGACTTGATTGCAAGTAACTTTTTGTCCTTGATATTTAATTCAGACTTGATTATAAAGGCCATAGAATCAAATGTAAACTGAAACTACCCTAACGAAAAACCAGGGATTGGAAAATAAAGAAAAAGGGACGCCAAAAGGGGTGGGGAAAAGGGGGGTGCTTACTGAAGCATTCGCATTCTCTCTTCTTGAGAGTGTCTCCTGGGATTCTCTTGCGCAGAGATGTGGAGCGTTAAGGGTGGAGAAAAATTGAGAGGGGTCTTTTCCCCCCTCTTTCACTTTCACATTAACCTGTACCCTCATTTCCTCTCCTTTTCCTATGTCACTCCCCTCCCCTCACTGTACCTACTCCAATTCGAATTTTCTTTTTCGAAGTAAAACCTTTCTTGTTTCACGGAGCATTTGCTGGAGTTTTGGATAGGCAGGAATGGGCTTCGAATCCCTAGGGGACAAAATCTTTCAGACGTTGGAGGGAGAGGGGGGAAAGATACGACAATGGAAACGCATTGCAGGATTTCCAACTACGAAAAATAAACTTTAAAGTTATATTTTTATCTCTAATTCAATATTAACACATTTAAGTCCAGCATAACACACGAAGGAACTATATCTTTAGTATATGATTAGATATCGACTTCTCAAGTACTGAACATCATCTGAATGTTAGAGTACTTGTACTGCACCCAGATATAAAGCCCAAGCTTGTATTTTCCTTGTCAATACTGTATAACTAAAAATGGTCAAAAAATAGCCTAAGCTCCTTTGATTATGCACCAAAGATAAATACAATATCGTATTTTTGATGGAAGAGCATTTAACACATTGCAGTAATTCTGAACTTACTCTAAATTGTAGGCCTTGCTTCTACATAACACCATTGCGGAGAAAATAACGTAAATACTGACCAATCAAACAGTATTACGTGGTTCGAAAGAAAAAAGATAGAAGCAACATTGTTATAATTCGTACCTGTCTTTATGCACAGAAGAACAACTGTTACATTCCTTCAACGTAATCAGCTCCTTCCACACGTGTGGAAAGCGTCATACACCGTCACTGTATCCATCTTTGTCAATGTCCTGCAAAGACCGCCACATGGCATTGATGATGGCTTCTTTTTTGTTTTAGTGGTTCTCACGAAGTGGTTACTTCATTTTGGCAAAAAAAAAAAAAAAAGTAATCACAGGGTTCATATCGACTGAATACGCAAAGTATACATCCCACTGCTATCGATATAGGAGTTCAGTCACTGTGTTATCTATGGGACACCGTGTATTGTCATGAAGGATGATGGGAGTCCGTATCCGAACATGCCATCGCATTCTCCAGAGTGAAGGACGTAGGCGCTGTCACAAGAAGTTGCAACTACAGGTTGAAATTCGTGACCTATCTTTGAGGCACAGCATAGTACAGGATGACACCATGGATATCATAAGCCATAATGAACATCGCTTTCACACCAACACCGTGTGCAGGTTGCACGTTCTTGGAGCGAGGGGTTTCCTTTCATTGGATTGTGGCTTCAACCGTGTTTCATAAATCCAACTCACGTTTCGTTCATAGTGACAATCCTTTCAAGGAAGTCTTCGTCCTCTTTCTGACTGTGGTTCAGCAAATCGTGTGCAAGTAAATATCAATGTCACTGTTGCACCTTGCTGATTTGATGCAATATCGAATGCGTTGCAATTTTACGAAACCCAAGAATGTCGAGCAAAATGTGTAGCACTGTTTCGTGGCATACATCTATCCCCACGACTGACTCACGCGCAGTCCATCGGTGATTCGCACGCAGCAGGCAAACAAGGAGCTGAATTGTGCTCTTGTCCGTTGCAGGTTGCATCGAATGGGGACGATATTGAAGGTCATCCCTACCTTCACGAAACACTTTCACCCATCGTCCCACCGTACGATATAGCAACGCTGCATTACTACTCTTTCCCAATGTCTCTAAAAGCATTATTATGCACTGCATCCACGTGCTACTTCAATCTTAATTCACGCACGTTGATCAGCTTTCCAAACCATATTATTATAAGCCCCCACTTTCCTCTTCTACTGTACGATACTGTTGTTTTTGACTGAATAATTCACAGCGGTTACCATTCACTACACGTCCTCGTTTCACATTCCATTATCAGCTACAGAGCTCTTGTCGTGCTGAGCGACAACCCTTTGACATAAGAATGGTGATGTCATTACTGTAGTGAACATGCAGCCAGAATGGGCAAAATTATAAGTTTATTTTAAAATCTGAAGGGATGCTCACAGTTTCAAACAAGAAATATTAATTTCTTAAACATGAGTAAATAAAATGTCAACACCGTCGCTCTGTGCGCCAAAAGAAAGGACCCGACGCCAATACTTCGGTGATGTAGCATCTAGCGCCAGAGGTCCAAGTAACTGATCCGGCCCACGTCCAAGTGTCCAAAAACGTCTCTGCCTGAGACGACCTCCAGGGAGGACTTCACAGACCCAGTCCAGCTCCGCCGAGGTTGACCACAAGGACAGTCGCCAGCCAAGTTCAAACCCTGGACCAGAAGGTTCCAAGCCGAGTAGCGAGGCCCAGCGAGTCTACGAGGCGACGCCACAAGGGAAGAAAAGGAACAGTTTCCTGGCGGGTTTGAACCGAGGACCTCAACAACCAAATACAAATACATAGTGCGTCGTATAATTTCCAACAACAACAGTGTCAACAGTTAGCCCAGTTCATTGAACAGCATCCAACCGTAAAATACGTGAGTAAGCAAAACCATATTTTAATTTATTTCTCAAAGAGGTTTATTTGAGAAAAAGGAAACTAATATTCTATTCCCACACATAGCCTTGCATTGGCAAGTTTTAATTAATTTGTCTCAATATGGTTAGCCTTCAGTTAACGAGACACCCGGTCATAAACCGAGACCCTTCAGGTCAATGTGTAGACCGGTCTAATTAAAAATTTAAATTATCCCCTTTTAAAACTCCAAATCTTTCATCTCATTCATTCATCTTTTCATCATCATTATCTATTTTGTAATAAAACATAAAATCCAATTTCCAATCTTTCATTTACATAACATATTATCTCTAGCCAAAGTACCACTGTATTACTTTTAATCCAACATATATAATCATTCAATGAACAGTAAAGTACATGGGTGGCGTATGCGCTGCCAATCGACTTTTAAGATGATGTGTGGTCCACCACATGTATTATCGACGAGTCATATTTTCAAATTCGAAGCAAGCCAAGAAACATGACAATTCTCGTCTCATTTTTGAGACGAGAATCGAGACGAAACGAGAAATTCCACATGTCTATTGGGCAACACTAGATCACCCAAGTCTTAAGTCTCAAACTTTCTTCTAGTATTTCATGATTCATAGTACGATTTCTCGTCTTATATCGTCTTGTTGGCAACGATATTCACCACGTTTGTATTATTTCTGGTTTTTCAAACCGAAGTTGACTACTTCTTAATTCAAGTTGCTCTATAATTGCCTCGCTATAATGAATGAACGCGGAAAATTTTGTGACCCTCAACAAGAGGCTAAGAGGCCAAGCCCACTGAAGACATTAGACCAATCAAGCACAAAATACACCAGTAACTTTAATAATATGCTCATCGTAATATTACAAAGCTTAAATTCAACCAGGTGTGTGCGGAACGAAAGGAGACTATCAAAAGAGTTAATAGAAGGTTGTCCACGCAATAACAAGAAACAGAATTATACCGTATTACATTAAGTTATGTCAACAACCTTTAGGTTTAAAAGATCTTTGGGTAGACTGAAAACACTAGGGGGAACACTGAGAAAAAATTGTAGGTGGCGTACTTAGGTAGGTTACATGCGTAATTCCTATAGTTTTTGGACTTAACGTCCAGCAGACGTATAACTGAAAACGCATGTTTTATAATACTTTCCGCATAAGTGTTCCATTTATACATACTTTCCGTATGAAACAATATAGGCGGTCAGAGTCTCACATACAAATAGATGTTTAAATTTTATTTCCCACGATTATGCCGGCATAAAAACGGACATATATAACATATAGCTGAGGAATGTAACATAAGTAAATGCATGTGATATACGGAAAACTATTTGATGCCAGACATCCTGCAACGGTATGATGTAATATGTAAGAGCAGTGTGTATGTAGCATATGGATAACGTATGCTCCATACTGGTTTATGTAGTAAGCAAGAGGATTCCGTATACCTGTACAATTATACCGCTGTCCGGAAAATTGATTTTTCTCAGTGAAGGACACCCAAGGAAACGTAATCCTTCACATCTACCAAAATTTAGTTCAATAAGTTCAATTTATATACTTATTATGTCTTAGGTTAAGAGGTTCGACTTTCCTACGATCTACGTGACTACGCCATTGCTTTAAAGATTCACATTTTTATTTCAATGTTTTCTTATTGAGGTTCTCCACCAAACACGAATACACGAATTGTCGAAGAAGCTTATCAAGAAGGTACAGCACGACATGTCTCTCCCCTTTCCCACATGAACATTTCACTTAGGAAAGATTGCACTTCGGAAATTTTTGTTTTAAGATTCGCCGTTAATTATAGTAAATACGTTACCCTTTCTAAAGCCATTCGGAAAGTAATTCAAATGCTATTAAAACAAAATGTCGACTTTTCGAAAACTATTTTGTCACAGAATGGTATAATTAAGGAAGAAAAACATTGATAGTGATGCCAAACAAAAATTTGTTTGCCTGGACGAATGCAGTTTTGTTCTTCCTGACAAATTACAACAGTACGTTGTATCTTATTTTATTAGGGCGTAAGATATTTTAAAATATGTACTAGGCTGATTATGTAATTCGAAGAAGAAAAAGAAAAAGAAATATATTAATTATAATATCGATATAAAAAGATATTCATATGTTTTATATTTTTTAAATAATAGGATTTTGGAATGTCGTTGTCAGGACAACAGATAAAAATAAATAAATGGATTTTTATTCAATGGAGTTTGACTTTTTAATGGCTCAATAATTTATAAAGAACCGTTCTAAAATAAATAAATACCAGTCACTTGTACACCACGTTAAGCAGTTTGGTTTATATGTGGTGATATTTTCTCACTTAATGTTGAAACCGGAAGTGATTGATTTCTGTCACTTCCGGTTTCAACAGAGGGTTAAAAGATAAGATAGTGTCCATCCTTAGAACGCTAAACTAACTCCAACGAAAAAAGAAATTATTCTCTCTCTTTCTTATCATTTTTGCTCTATGTAGATGAATATTGAAACCGAAAGATATAGTGGATTTATATCACTCCTGACTTTAGTATAAAGTTGAGAACGGACATGGAAATGTATTCTTGAATTCTTAATCGATGACAAGAAAATGCTTCTCGCTATCTATTACCGTTTTGCTCTACAGTGGTCAAAGCTAAAACCGGAAATGGTTTATTTCTACTACTTCCGTTTGAAAATCATCAACGAACTAGATTCGCAGCTTTTGAACCACTACATCAGCGTTTCCCAACCTTTTTCAACTTGCATCACACTACGGGTTTAACTTGAATTCTCGCGGCACACTCATATATACTATTATTTGTAAATATAAAATACCGTGGTATTTTTTTCTGTGATTATTGATCTTCTCACAGAGAAGAAAGCTCGATCACTAATTTTCCTCCGTGGTAAATCATTATGCTTATTTTTCGTTCTAATTTAAAAATAGAAACCAATTTCAATGAAATATAAGACTCAGGTTTTTAAAAATACATTTTCTTTTTCGAAAACTGTATCCAACCATTCAGTAAAAAGGAAGATCAGTAAATAACGAACGAACAAACAAATTCTTGTACTTTCAAAACACAAATGTAGGTTACTTGTATACATGTTTGCTGTGTCGAAAGGATTGAATGATATTTTAAAATTTCAAGTTACGAAATAGTCTGCAACAATAAAGAAGCAATAATGGTCATAACGATAATATCAATAGTTTTTAACCAACATTGAAAATGCACAGAAAAGTAACACAGTATAAAACTTAAAATTTATTAACTTGGTTAATATACGCTGCATTTTTTAAATATTATATGAAGATTACTATTGTTCAATAATATTTATTTATTTATTTATTTAAGAAGAAGAACACAACAGGTTATTCTACCCAATTACAGTGTTCATATCATAGTTACATAGAATATCTATAATATATTTGCGAAATCTATTCTGACTCATACTGTATATATCCAGAACTTTTTTACATTTAATCAGTTTGTTGTACACTGCACCCATCCTCCACGTTGGTGACTGTTTTGTTGCATTTGTTCGAGATTTCTTACAATAAAAGAAATTCCCATTGCCCACACGTATGTTTCCATTGGGTACCCTTAGATGAAAGGCAGAGACCAAATCCTTACTATTTAATTTATTATTTAATATTTTGTACAAGAATATCATGTCATTTAACACTCTTCTGTGATTGAGAGACATTGTGTTAAAATTTTCATTAAGAAAAGCACTACTTTCATATGTGGGGAAGATGCCTGTTCTCTTGTACACCAGAAACCGCAGAAATTTATTTTGAACTCTTTCTATTCTAATAGAATCTTTCTTCGTGTGGGGATTCCATATAATAGACGCATATTCTAATTTTGTTCTAACAAATGAAAAATATAATTTCAGTAAAACATTCGACTTATTAAATTCCCTTCCCATTCTCAAAATGAATCCAAGATTTCTGTTTGCGTCATTTACAATTACAACGAGATACTTTGTATCGTTTAATAATTACCTGTACCTTGAGCAGAAAGTGCTCATACTCAAGCAATATACTTGATATAATGTTAATTTAAAATAACAAAAGAAGAATGTTTTTAATATATGTAAAGAAATATGCATTATTGTATAATTCGTTGCTATGTAGTTGTTTATAGATACTGAATCAACATGTATGTTTGCAAGACAGTTTGAGTGAAAATACGTTAAAAGAGTATCAACTAATAAACCATTTAATACCGATCATCGACTTGTAATTTCGATTGAAAAGGTGAGAATAATAGTGTATATAATTATTGAAGATATTTTTATGTGTAAACAATTACTACCACTCAAGATTTACTTATATCATTAGCCGAACCAGGTTGACGACTACCTTTGGTGAGTCGTTGTAAAATTTTTGGTGCCGGAACCCGGGAACTTTGTAAATTCTTATCCTGAAGTATAAAGTAAGGGTGAATTTACTTCTGTAATAAGGTTCATGACTACGAACTTTACTATACTTCGAAGTGGTAAAATAATCACAAGAAAAATGATGATCGGTGAGGCAATGGATAAAGAAACTGGTGACAGTGGTAACGAAGAACAAAATCCAGCTCCTGTTGTACCCGAAATGTTATCGTTCGAAGACAAAATCTTAATGGCTTTACAGAGACAAGAACAACGATTAGAACAAAATCTGGCTCAGATGTCCAATGAACTAAAACAGACGATGGAGCGGAAATCCGAAGAATCCAGCAAACAGTATGAGGAATTAAAACAGACGGTGGAGCGGAAATCCGAAGAATCCAGCAAACAGTATGAGGAATTAAAACAGACGGTGGAGCGAAAATCCGAGGAATCCGGCAAACAGTATCAGGAATTAAGTAAACGATTGGAGCAGACATCTGAAGAGACGAAACAATCTATTATCCAGGCGATGAGTGACATCACCTCACAGTTCGATGAAAAACTTAGAAGGGTATCTGAAGATTGCCAGGATAATTACAACCATGTTATTCAAGAGGTCAATGGTGTAAAAAAGGATTTGGAAGTAATAGAATCTTCTGTACGGCAACAAAAGATTCAGGTCACGGATAATTCTACCAAAATACGTGCGAATACTCAGTTGATATCTGCATTACAAGAGGAAATCAGGATGCTACAGATTAAGGACAACGCATACCACAACAACATGGTTAATGATCATTTGGAGTTCCCTTGTTCACAGGAGATGACCTCGCATTCACCCGTAGCAGATCAATGTGGACCTCACATTATCTCATCTTCTAGTAATCCATCCGATGAGGACATTATTTTGGAAGGAATCCATCCAAGGAATACAGATGGGCGGAAAAGAGACGGTGGAACTACACATCACGCAGTAGGTAGGAATTGTCACTCAACACGAACACGGAAAGATGAAAGAAAGGTAAAGTTAAGTGTAAAGATGAGTGAAATACGTGCTATGAGTAAGTTCAGTGGTAAATGTAACGAAAATGCTACTTCTTTGTGTATAGATAAATCGCAATATATGAAACTAATCCCTCATTTATTACTCCCACCATGTTCTTTATGGTTTAAAGCAGTACGAGATCACGTCAATACATATGATGAATTTAAAGCTGCGCTGATTGCAAATTACGAAAATGACTTTTTGCTTGCAAACAGAGATGCCACGATTAGAAATCAACCTTTCAATCCTCGTTTGCAGAAATCTGTTGTTGATTTTGTTGTAAATACATATAACGAATTAAAAGTCGTAAATCCGTTGCAATCGGAATCTAGAGTAATTGCATCAATTCGAAATTTGCTACCGTTTAAACTACAACAGATCCTGTTTTCTACCCAGTGTATGAGTTTTAATCACTTATTAATGCTTGTACAATGTTATGAAACTCAATACCACGCTCAGAATCATCAAGCGGGAGTAGGTAAAAGTAAAAATAATTCAGATCACTTTGTACCTGTTCGTAATCTAAATATCCGTAATGCGAACGATACGGAACACAACCTAAATCGAGTGAATTTAAACAATCAGAACGAGCAAAATAGGCAAAGATATGTTGGGAATCAACCTAACCTAACCAATCGTGACAACAATTATGTCAGATCACTTAACCGAAGTAGACTTAAAAACAGTCAAAATACATGGCGAAATTCTAGGAATGCTATAAATCCTATGTATAGACATAATCGTAATTCAAGAGATGGCACTTCGCATCAAAATCAAAGTCATGACGCAATTCATGTACAAAATAATGTGGGACATAATAACGATTGTGCAGTACAATGTACTTTATTAGAATCATATGCAAGTACGAATTTAAGCTGACTACAGTTGATGAAGTAAGGGTTAAACCCATATCAGCTATAGATTCTCATGAACATTTATCTTATTTTTATTCAATTTAATTTTCTTTAATTCTCATTAACCAATGATAATTTTCAAATGATTTTAATTCTCTCTTGCTAATGTGAAAAATTATAATTCGATTTATAATTGATCAAAGGCAAAGGTTATTTATATTATATGGATTTGTCTTGAGAATTTGTTGTCAAAGATTATGTTAAGAATAAGGTTCATTCTATTAAGCTATTTATCCAACGACTGTCTTTATGCGCTACTTTATATATTACCCGAATAAGATTCTTCTATATTCTGATGCCTTATGGATACAATGTATATTTCAAAACATCATCTAACGTAGTTATCATATAATGCGCCCTGGAAAGATCAAATATTATTTTTCTTAACATCACCGTTTTAATAATGATTGAAAATGCTAATCATTGTGACTTATGTTTTTAAAAGGTAATTTGCCTCTTACGATTTTGACTGCGCACCCTTCAGTAATTATATTATTAAGCGACGACGTTTTTGTAATAAAAGATAAATGATAATGGAATAAAAGATTTATTATAAATGTATTTATATATATGAAGCTTAATGAAGATATATATATATACGAGGGGCGATCAAAATGTAAAGGACATAAGTAATGTAACATCATTATTGTAAACGGACCAGTGGTTCTTAAATATAAAAGCCAAGCTCGCTTGTAACTTTTATATTCAGTCCCATCGTCGGGCGACATTTTTATACAACGAGATACTTTGTATCGTTTAATAATTACCTGTACCTTGAGCAGAAAGTGCTCATACTCAAGCAATATACTTGATATAATGTTAATTTAAAATAACAAAAGAAGAATGTTTTTAATATATGTAAAGAAATATGCATTATTGTATAATTCGTTGCTATGTAGTTGTTTATAGATACTGAATCAACATGTATGTTTGCAAGACAGTTTGAGTGAAAATACGTTAAAAGAGTATCAACTAATAAACCATTTAATACCGATCATCGACTTGTAATTTCGATTGAAAAGGTGAGAATAATAGTGTATATAATTATTGAAGATATTTTTATGTGTAAACAATTACTACCACTCAAGATTTACTTATATCATTAGCCGAACCAGGTTGACGACTACCTTTGGTGAGTCGTTGTACAATTTAATTTATATGATGCTCAAACGATAGTTTGTTATCATATATTACACCCAAATCATTGACAGTTTGTTCCCCCTTTAATTGTTTACCATCTATCTTATATTGAAATTTAACAACATTCCGTATCTTAGTGAAGGACACGGTTTTGCATTTATCTGAATTTATGTTTAACAAGTTCCTCTTGCACCATTCATTTACTCTGTCTAGATCCTCCTGCAAACTGACACAGTCCTGTGCTGTTGTAATTCTCCTATATAATTTTAGATCGTCTGCATAGAGTAGTTTATGCGATGTTTTAATACAATTAGGAAGGTCATTAATGAATATTATAAAAAGTAATGGTCCTAAATTAGATCCTTGTGGGACTCCAGAAAATTGAATGTATTTAAATGATCTACAGGATTTATAAACCACATATTGTTTTCTGTCCATCAAATATGACTTCATAAGAGCAATTAACTGATCAGAAAAGTTGAGAAATTTAAGTTTATTCACTAACAACGTGTGGTTTACCTTATCAAATGCTTTTGCAATATCTGTATAAACTACATCTATTTGATTATTACTCTCCAATGTATCAACAAGATGGTCAGTGAAGACAGCGAGATTTGTTACGGTTGATCTGCCAGGAACGAATCCATGTTGATAATCCGATATTACTGGTTTAATGTGATTTTCAATGCGCTTATAAATTATGCTTTCAAATATCTTTGCAAATGAGTTTAGAATACAAACCGGCCTATAATTTTGAATTTCTTTACTATCATTATTTTTAGGAATAGGACAAACTTTTGTAAGTTTCCATTTTGCTGGAAACTTGCTGGTTTGGAGTATTAGGTTAAATAGCATGTGTAAAGGTAATAAGAAACTCTCTTCACAACCTTTTATTACATATGATGGTACATCATCGATACCTATCGAACACTTTGATTTTAGTTTTTTGATTGCCATTCGAATCTCGTCCACTTCTATTACCGCTATTTGCAACATATCAATTTTTTCATACATTTCAACTAATGTCGAATCATCTGTTTCAACTAGCAGTGGTGCTCCGTCTGTATACACTGATTTAAAGTAGGTTGCAAATGCGTTTACTATATCTTTATCACATGCTAACTCTTTACCCTCATAACACAATACATTACCATTTAAATGCTTTGATTTACTCTTAATAAAGTTCCAAAACGTAGTTGGGTCTTCTTGTATTAAATATTCCGCTCCCTTAACGAAGTTTGTATATGCGATTTGTATATCTTTCTTAATCATTTTTCGAAGTTTATTAAATTCGCGTCTATGTAAATCTAGATTTGACTTTCCGAGTCTTATCGCTTTGCGGTGACGAGCTTTCATTTTAATTTTATTTATAATGTCTGGCGTGAACCAGCTAGGATAGTTTCCCGTGCTCTGTTTCTTTTTCGGAATGCATTTGTCAAATATATTATATAAGGTGGAATAAAACTTTTCGTAACAATTTTTCAATAATATCTATTGAAGGTTATAATTGTTTAATATATGAAGGTTACAATTTTTCAAAAATAAGTAAAACAAGTTAGTGCACGAAGCAAAACTAATGTTCAACTTGAGCTTATGTCCTTTCATAATCTTCTTCAATTGTGGATGGATAGTTGATAAGCACACCCTCATATCGTTTTCCAGAGTTAAGCGTTCTGACCTGTTCTTACACTTGATAGTGTTCATTGAAGAAAATCCTGCTTCACTTAAGTAGGATGTAGAAAAGAGAATGAAATCATTCACAGCCTTTGTAAAAGTAGCTGGGTATTCTGTCCAGAGAGAAATCCAGAATGATGCCATGTCTTGCTGTGAGTGCTAGAGCTTCAAACCTTGGTCATTCCTCACATCGACAGGTTCATGGAAATGTGAAATATAAATATACATTTTTCATGTCTTGCAATTTGGTTGCTATAGAATTAGTAATATTCTTTCGATTTCCTCGCGGCACCCAGCGGCCAATTCGCGGCACACCGGTTGGGAAACGCTGCTCTACATCCTGGCCAAAATGGATGTTGGTCTATCAAATAGTTCTTGGGAGTTTTTCTCTTCCGAAACGAGTGTACAGACAGACAGAGTAAATGTACAAAGGAGTTTTAGTAAACCAAAGTCTTTAGTAAATTCTCTGTAGGAGACCTGATGTAGGCCTAACTACTTAGCACCAATGCCACATGAGTTCTAGTATGTAAAGTGCGATAGGAAGTGCTGCTTTTGTTTTTATCCTAGAACAAATATCCCAACCAAGTAAGGAATCCGAGCCCATACGCACAAAGTAGATAAGTATCAACCATATAACCACGAAAGGGGGTAAGAAACAATATGTATTTGGCAGAGAATTGAATGACAGGGAATTAGGTCGAAGCGATAGCTACCAAACTACATTCTCCATTCCATACATTCTATACATTTTCAAACATTGAAATAATGCTTGACCTCTGTTGAAACATGATAGTTTAGCTATCGATGTGTTTACTTTCAGTTAACTTTGTAGAATAAAATGTAAATTGTATGAATGCAAACAATGCATTTATACATTTATTACCATACAACACTTTGGAAACTTTGTTTAATTTAATTACCTAGGTAGAAGCATTGGATATGTTAGAAATTCAAACGAGATGATGCTGGTTACTTTTCTCTATTTGGTTATTCTTAGCAAACGGCAAATTAATCATTGTTGGCATTGCATACTTAATTACGTATGTTGAAGTTAAATAACATCATGTTCTTTTTTTAACCAAAACAGTTTACCAACCGAATAGTTAATTGAAACAAGTATTCTGTACCATACGGTAAGAGGAATACTTTCACAGTTCTATAATGTTCAAAGTATTTTCACACTACAGTTTTACGTTTTCATTGGATTCATGAAGATCATATTGAAGCAAAGGTGCACCCACGGGGAATCCATCTGGTCCGGACCCTCTCCAAAACTTCCTAAGTCAATATACGTTTGTACATTTCTTAATAGAGTTGTTTAACAGGGAAACGATTGACGCAGCATGAAAATTTGATCTTATTTCATCTGTATGTAGCATGAAAACTTGATCTTCCGCACCTCTTCTGTATTTTTCTATTATAAGGGCCGCGGTGGCACTGTGGTAGAGTGTTCACCTCTAGGGCATAGAGTCCTTAGTTCAATCCCAATTCGCGCCAGATGAGCTTTGTGGTGGTTAAACATCGTGTGCGTGGATTTTCTCGGGACACTTCCGTTTACTTGCACTTTCTCCATTCCACTTTCATTCATTTCTCATCATCACCGTCCCCTTTAATCTAGCCGACATAACGGTGGGACATAAAACTTAAGACACTGACTTACTAAAAATAATACACAATTTACCATTTTCTTTTGTTTGTTTATTCATAAGTGAAAGAAGATAATAAAATGCAACTTACCACAATCAGAGATAATGTTATTCTACAACAGCAAATATGAACTTGAAGGATTTTCAGTGTTGCCATCCATAGAAATTACAGTGTTGCCAGAAAAACCACGCCCATGAAGTCTAAGTTAAGACAGCGACTAGAGGAACGATCTCAACGGCATTTGGTTACGTATCAAGTAGTTTTGGTTTCTTGTGAACTACTTTTTAAATAACATTATTATTTAGTTTTAATAACAATGTTAAAACTATTTTCTTTATTACAAACTAAATACAACTATTATTTAAAAACTAGTTGTATTTAAACACAGGAAACCAAAACAACATGATACGTAACTAAATTCAATTGAGTTCGTTCATCTACTCGCTGCCTTAACTTAGATTTTAGGGCGTTGTTTTTCTGGCAACACTGTAATTTCTATGGATGGACACACTGAACATTGTTCAGGTTCATATTTTTTGTTGTAGAATAACATTATCTACGGTTGTTGTAACTTGCATTTCATTATCACCTTTCTCTTATGAAAAACAAGCAAAAGATAAATTTTTTTAGTAAGGCAGAGTCTTACAGATTTCATTTCATTTTTTTCATTTTTTCTATTATAAGAACAATCTAGTTATATCTTCTGTTTTAATATAGGTGGAAGTATTTTACAATTACTTATCGCCGTTTCAGATGAAGAATAATACCCATTCAATACTACATAGACGTAGTAGTTTGTAATATTGGACTACCCACCCCAACAGAAACTTCTACGTGCGCACCTTCTTTGAACGAAAGTCAACTGAAAACACTTCACCATGGAGGAGCCGTATTAGTATCACTACCGTATTAAATGTGTAAAGACTAGGTCAGTTCACATTGGTCAAATGAATTTGTATTAAGTTCAAGTGAATTTCATGTTCGGAGCAAGGATGTTATAAATAGAGGATCTGCCCATATGTATCTTCATCCTATTAAATCGGTGAAGCCAAAAAACAACCGAGCATCGGCACGTCTGATTGGCTACTCTCGTTTCCGACATCGTCTGATTGGCTACTTTCGTTTCCGCCATGTTTGTTGGCTCAAAACATTGCGATTCTATTGGGCGGAGTGGGCAGAGTAGGGGTGGCGAAACCGTGACGTATGACTTGAAGATTTTATTGTAAGGGCAGATCCTTTATTTATAAGATCCTTGGTCCGGAGTATTTCAGAATAGAACTTCCGAGTAGTGTTAGATCGTAAAGAAGGTCCTAGAAATAAATAAATAAACGCTGCTAACGTCAACAAAGAGGGTCATGTGACTCCATGCACTTATGTGATATGGACGCTATATATTTATTTGCGAAGCTTAACGTAACCTAGTACAGTTTCACTCATTGCGTTCTAATGGTTGCTACAAAAATTTACATAAACTATTTCTATAAGATTTTAATTCACACGCATCAACACTTCTATTGAATTCGAACAATCATATAATAAAATACGTTATCTTTCCACGTCTATATTAGATACCTTTATTTATAATATTTAAACACTGTCTACAATAATTATGTATGCTTCTTAAACCACCCTCACTACATTTTGGTATAAATACAATAATAGTCAAAACTTGCACAGTTCTTTAGTACGTTTTTCCATATTACACTGAGAGGCACAATGGCTCACTGGTAGAGTGCTTACCTCTGATGCGCGGGGTCCCTGGCTCTACCCACAGCCATGTAAGTTTGTGGTCCACATCATGTCCGGGGTTTTCTCAGGGTACTCCCGTTTCCTTCCACAGTCTCATTCCACCAATTCTTCCCTTATCATTCACTTGTCTTAATCATCCGTCTTTCTTAGCCTAATAGGCATAGTCGTGGGACGTTAAACTAAACAATTTCATTTTTTAAACCTTCATTCTTCTCAGAACGCCACATTATGGGTATATGTATAACAACTATTCTACTTAAGCTTTTATTTTAGGCAACCAACATTTCTTTGCTACTGTGCAGGTTGCATAGGAGCTAGGGAATGTTTGAAGATTTACCGGATTGATCCATTAATAAACTCTGCTGAGATAATCTATTGCAAAAAGGCAGAATTCGAAAATATTAGCAGCACAATCGTATAAATTCAACAGCGTAATCCTACTAAGAACAATTTGTCTCAGTTGGACCTGATGAGGATGAGTTTCGCAAGCAAGTTGACGTCAAAGATATGAAGATATAGTGTTAGAGACGTAAGATTTTGGAAATCGCCGTTTTTCGGGGGAAGGAGGAGGGAGAGGTTCTTACCACTGCTTCTTTGCCTGATAATTTTTTTAATCATGAAATAACAGTATTTTACCTTTCTTTTCTAATCGTTGTAAGGGGGACGGTGGCTCAGCGCTTATAGAGTGGTGTGATAAAGCTCTTACCTCTAATGCGTGGGGTCGCTGGTTCGATTCCAGCTAAGTAAGTTTGAGCTGGACAATATCGTGTCTGTGAGTTTTCTCAGGTTACTCCCGTTTCCTTCCACATTATCATTCCATCAATTCTTCCACTATCGTTTATTTGACTTAATCATCCGGCATCTTTAGCCTAAAGAGCATAAACGTAAGACGTTAGACTGAAATATTCCATTGAATTTTCTAATTATATACAAAAACAATTAATTACTATATTCCCAAGCAAAATCATATAAAAAGATTACAAAACTCATTCGATAGGAAAGAAAAGTTGGCAAACCAGTAAACGTAGTAGGATTCTTTAGTTCCAAACAAATTGTTCGTAAAGATATTAGAGTAGCGCTCGGTGACACAAATATTTCAGTGGGTCTTCACTTCAGCGAAATTAAACTACCGCTAATTTTAAAGTTTTTCTGTAATATCTTAATGTTTTTTTGTAATGTCTTCGATTTGCAACTGTAGATAGATTTTGCATTTTTTGCGGGTTCTGTAAATAGCGGCATACCAAAAGCAGATAGGTGAATTGTGGTAAAGGTATCACATGCAAAATCGTATTGTCTAGTTCACTACGTTTCTTCTTTTTGAATATTTTTTGTTTGTTTTGAAGATATTACAGAAAAACTTTAAAATTAGCGGCAGTTTAATTCCGCTATAATGAATACCCTTAACTGTAACTGAACTTCAAACATAATGGGTAGATTTTGTTCTACAGAACTTATAATTTACAAATTATTCATAAACTAAAATTTTAGTTTGTAACATGATTTATGAGATAAAGATATTTTGTGTGGAAGCATACACTGAGCAAGTTTAATTATCACATTTCAACAAGTTGTCCACATTAACATTCGAGGATAAGGAATAGGGTCACGGTGGCTCAGTGGTAGACTGTTTTCGTCTGGCGCGTGGGGCCCCTGGTTCGATCTCCTGCAATGTGAGTTTGTGGTGGACAACATCATGCCCGTGGGTTTTCTCGGGGTACTCCCGTTTCCTCCCAATTTCTCATTCCACCAATTCTTTCATCATCGTTCACTTGCCTTAAGCATCGTCTCCCTTAGCCTAAAGAACATAATTGTGGGACGTTAAAAGGAAAACTTTCGAGGAAGGCGAAGCTAAAAAGTTATTCCCGAGTTTTCTACTTCAAACATATTGGCATTATATAACAGCAAAGAAAGAAATTGTATCAATAATGATCTATACTGCCCTATTAGACTATCATACTTAAAATTAATATTCATGGCTTTAATTTTGCAAAATAAATTTGTATTATGTTCTAGTAATCACAAGGGATTCTCAAACGGTAAGTAATTTTACATCAAACCAAATATGATTTAGTAAATTGTTTCTTTGTTCTTGATGTACAAAGGTCAGTCATAAGTCTTCCAGTAATTCCTGAACCGAAATAGCAGGCGCGTGTATAGACCGAGATCGACCGTAAGTACAAGATCAAACTGACCAAAGAGGTATAGTGTGACAAGCAGACTATTCAACAAAGAAGCCGACACTCTAATAGTATCTTCAGTCAGTTTTTTTTTTTTTTTTTTTTTTTTTTACGTGAACTGTTACTTCATGAACTCGAAGTCCGGCATAAAGCTGAAGGAACAACCCAAAACATTTGTTGTGTGAAAGGGGAATGTGGATTGAACCTCAGAACAAGTTGGTTCCAAACATTTCGTACGCGTTGCAAAATGTCGAAGATCATCTAAATATCGGCAACTAGGGTAACAGACCCTGAGGTCATACGATACGCTACTGAAGATAATTTATCCACTAGCATGTGACAATTGTCAGACACCAACTCGACATGTTCCAGCCTACTATAGCACGTTATATTCACGAACTTGAAAGAAAAAAACATCAGGATCTGTTGCATTGTGCCACATGAGTTGACCCGAACTCAGACCAAGAGGAGAGTAAACGTGTGCCGATAATTGCTGCAAAATCCCAAAGGTGTGTGTTTCCTGAAATATATTGTCACATGGAGCGAAATTTGGTGTTTTTATCTGAAATCCGAATGTGCGAAAACTAGTTGATCAAAGATCAACTTCCAGAACCGCTCTTCAAACAGGGCCGTTTCGAGCATAAGGTCATGATCTGTGTGTGATGGAACTAAGTTTGGTAATTTATTTCGAGTTTCTTCCTAATGGTCATACCATCAATGCCGATCCTTATTCCGAACAGTTGGAGTGGATGTATACTATACTGGTGAACCGAAACTACTTCCTGCTGTAACAGGATAAAGAAAAAAGCACACACATGGCTCGAGAAAAATAACCAAGAACCAAAGCACTAAATATTAAGACGATGAGTATTACAAACTGTTTTATCTTCGTAAGGCCTTAATTCTTTAATATAATGTAGCATCAAAAAATTATATTGATCAAGTAACAATACTATTGATTTATTGACTATTACAATGAACATAAACATTAATATGCAAGTACTATACCTTAAAAACAAAAATTAAAATATTAAAGAAATAGAGATCAAAATTTAATTGTGTTATATCAATTAATAACTATAAAGACACAGCGAATCAAATTGAAGAGTGAAATTAAACGAGTGGTTACAACCTCTTATTGTCACTAATGCCAATATTTTATTGTTGAAAAAATTGACTTACAACGGTAGTATAGTAAATAGTTTTTTGTAACAATTTAATTGTGGATATTTAATAGTGTTGAGCTCAAACAATTTACATAACAATTAATTTACAAATGTACTCAATACAGACTTAAGCTGAATATTTAAGCATTCAAATTTGCCTGTCACTTTTAGAGACCTCCCAATATCATGTCACATGCAAATAGACAGTTAAAGTTCTCTGTTTTCATACTTTACCTTATTGCAGGTTCTGTTTAGTTTTGACCAGACAGTGCTCTCTCTTTCCTTATTTGTAGTTTCTCAGAGACTTTTCCATTTCGGTGCAGAATTCAGGATGATTTTTTAGTTGCAAACCTGGTCATTTTATACAAAGTAATTGCCCTCGTTTGTCTCTATTTTCCCTTTCTAATTTGGCAAAAAGTATCAAATTGTATTTCAAAATTAACAAAATGACATAAATATTGTTATCTAATAAAAAATAAGTATTTTGAACTTTAATTTACCCTGACGTTTGCTTTTATTTTTTTCATGATTTTATTCGAAATGTTAATTACTACTGAAAAACACTATGTTATTTTACCACAGGTGATTCTTGACTATTGCTTGTGCTTCCAACGATTTCTTGATTACAAATCCTGTCCTTGTGATTTTAAAAATTATGTTATGCACGAAATTGAGGATATTACAAAAACGTTTCGTTCCGTTCACCCACAGAATTGACATTATGATTTTTATAAATAAAATTAATGATTTTTTTCATTCTTATTTCGTGGTTTCATTACAGTACATGCACACATTACGTTAAACCATATTTGCTCAATTACTGTTATTTTATATTAATATGTTAGCACACTTTTTGTTTCTTCTTTTTTTTTTAGCCAGTCAGTGCACAATTTAAGCGCTTCCCACAACATGATATATAAGGTTATCATAGTATATAGCTTCCAACCCTTGGAATTACATAAATTGTAATTTGTATCTGGCAAAATACAATTGTGTAAGGCCCTGGGCCGTAACATAGTGTTTTCAATATATAAAACATTGTATATTATGTATATTACGTAATATAACTTTGTATAGATGCAAAGATATTAGCAGCACCTCGTACGTAAGATATATATAGACATGTATATATAAAATTTAGTCCACATAATATATAAATTGAGGAGTTTGATGTAATAAATGCGTAAGCGAGTTTACGCCCTTTTTCCATCAAACGCATTTGTGGCTTTTGCCATGCTTGCTTAGCCTCCTGGTAACATTTCAATTCAATATCGGAATAAAATGCTGCATATTACATTGTTTTATGTAAGAAAAAAAACACTACTTACATTTTCAACATCGTTGTTCTCCAACTGCATATTTCAGACTTACGCCTTTAGTGCATCAAACTCCTCAATTATGTCCTTACTCATTTATATAATCTTTAGAAACATTTATAAAATAATTTCTCATTATATTATCATATATCACGTTTCAGTATCCCTTATTATACTTTAATAATTAAGCAAATCAACTCTTCACTTACACAGCAACACAAGGCTGTGTAACAACAATATATGTGTAAGTTTTGAAATTTCATACGTTATCTTTAAATTAAATTTGAATAATATACCCTTTAAAAGGTCTTCTTCATATAATTAAATAGCTGCAAGGAAGGATCAGTAAATTACTGTACACGTTGGTAGTGTGTTCTGGTCACAGGAAAACAATATTTGAAGCCATAAATCAAGATGGGAATTGGAATAAAGTCAGAACAATTATTCGGGCAGCAGAAAGAAGATAAAAGATAGTATTTATTACATCGTGATCAATGTTTAAGAAAAAAAGACTCAAATAAATCAACAATAATAAGTAAAACACAAATAAAATGGATGTTAGGATAGTAAAGTGCATGGAACGAATTAAATATAAATTTCAATAAAATAAACATCACATTAATTAAAATAAATGTTAACTATAAACCATCAGTAAAGTAAACTTTCAATTATCTAAAATAAACATATGACATTAACGTATTACTTACAGTAGATTCGACAATTGCTTCAATTATTTAAAGTAGCATAATGAGCATTTAAATCAAATAAATCATACTCATATATAATAAGTATGATATTCATTCAGATAATTATTGTGAAGTAAATATTTAATAAATAAAATATGCATTACAATAAAAGTTTAATTACGAATTTCCTCTTCATAATATGCAAAAGTAGAAACTCTAATTATTAAAAACGTATAAACTAGCTTAATAAATATTAGTAATTGTAAAAGCTTATATCGGGTCTCTCTAATGGCATTACAGGTACGAAGTTTCATTTATATATCAGTTAGGTTAAGTCCAAAGTGTATATAATGTTCCAAAAAGTGCACTGAATTACACATTAAGAAATAACGTCTACATTGGGATTAGGTGCGTTGTCTGTTCGCACCATTTCACTAGATCGCAGAATATTTTGTGATCTCATTCGAAGAGGGTCTGCACATTTAGAATCTGTGGTTTGGTTAAATCCATTACTTATTAGAAAGTTTTCAGGAGATCGCGATATATCTTGAAAATAAAGTCAATCATGATACTTTTATCTCAAAGTCTGAAAGCAGACTCGATCCTGATCGTCTGTAATCAATAGTTAGGTTCTGTAAATCACTTATTCGAAAAGCATTGATAGATAGTAAGGGTTAAATCCCAAAGTTGGTCGTCCGTTTCTAGCAAAATTGTGGAAATTTACTTGGAACAAATGGATAATTTCCTATTTTCTGTGCTTGATAATATGTAAGGAAAGTGAAGGTTGTGTTTATTTTTTTTTTATTTTATGTAAGCGGTTATAAACATGGAACTATTTGGCAAGCGGAAGGAACTATTTCGCCCAAGGTTACCGCATGGTTGAATGGTGGGAAAGTAACGATCATTTGTATTCTGAGCATGGCTGCAGGTGTACAGAAATACTCCATTCGGTGTTTTTACGCAAAGACAAGAACTTACACTCTATTAATTTTTAAAAAAATGGGTCAAAACTTCCCTAACCTTAAGCTAACCCGACCCTACCCTACCTTACTTATCCCTACCTCACTCTACTCTACCCTACCCTACCCTACTTATCCCTACCTTACTCTACTCTACCCTACCCTACCCTACCCTACTTATCCCTACCTTACTCTACTCTACCCTACCCTACTGTATTATACCCTTTTAAAGCGGTTCTAAAATTGATGATTTTTAAATTTTCGAAGCTGTTATTACGCTTTCTGTCGAAAACCAGGTGAATGACCAACTTCAGAATAAATATCGATAGTAATGAAACAATATTGCTACAAGCAGTGTAGAATTTCACATATCTATCTAATGTATGTTTTACTATTTCTCACATTAGTTTGAGATCTATTGTGATGAGAATGCCTAGTAATTAAATGACTCCTAAAATGTTTATTATTACTACTATTATAGTTATGACTACAATTATATCATGTACCTGTATCATCTTCAGATTCAAAATTTTCATAACATCACGAGAATTAACTTTAGTTAAATTAGTCGATTCTTCTTTCTCTTCAGATAAATTTACGAGTTGATTAGTAATGCTAATAGTATTAGAATTGTCTGTCTTCACAATGAAGGTATTTTTCACTTGTAGTTACTTGAACATCTGTTCCTTAAAGTTTTACCGTCATTATTTGGTCGTCTGTTTCCATCCAAGTACTCTGTTTTGCTCATTTATTATACCACTTGAAATGAATCTATGCAAATAATTAACTTTGTCGATAGTTTCAGTCAAGTTTCCCACATCTTTTTATTTACTTCATTAAACAATGAATTCTTAATAGGAACGCCAGTGTGCAGGATTTTGTTATTTGAATCCTCAAAGCTATCATTCATATTATTGTGAAGGTACAGAAGGTCACTTTCTGTTTATATTTTAATGGTTATTCTTGGATTGATCTTCTATCATATAACGTGTGTAATGAAGGCAATTACATTGCTGCAACTATTATCCAAGTATTATTAATATACTTAGTGCTTTTGATCAGCTTTGATTTATTAATACATGTTGAATATTTCCAAAGTTATAAGAAACTAGCATCGATTACCTGCTTTGCTGAGTTAAGATGAAAGTTTAAATGCACAATTCCGTATCTCGTGTGTTTGGTACCTGTGAAACATGCTGTTTTCGTTTTAGTGGCATCGATTTAAACGGCATCGCTGTTCATCTCAGCGATTCCGAAAACTGGATTCTACAATATCAGGTCACTTTCGATCATTTTTATATATCTCTCCCTCCCCCAAGTTGCGGGGCTGAATTTGGTTTTAAACAGGATCGGAAGTGTCATTGTTCACCTCAGCAACCCCAAAAACTATGGGTTAGACACTAATACCGGAAATTTTCGATTATTTTTAGATATCTCCCCTCCCTCTCCTCCATGTTGCGAGGCACGGCATCCGAAGTGACACCGTTCATCTCAATGACCCAGAAAACTATGTATTCGACATTAATATGGGTTATTTTTGATCAGTTTTATGTATTTCCTTTTTTCCTCCCCCAAGATGTTGGGCTGAATTTGGATATAAACTGGATCGAAAGTGTCACTGTTCATGTCAGCGACCCCTAAAACTAGGGATTCGACATCAATATGGGTTATTTTTACCAGTTTTATGTATTTTTCTTTCCCTCTATCGCAAAACGCGGGGCTGAATTTGGATATCAATGGGAATCGGAAGTGTCACTGTTCATCTCAGCGACCCCGAAAACCATGGACTCGACACTGATATTGGTCATTTTCGATCATATTTATATATCTACCCCTCCTCCAAGTTGCGGTGCTGAATTTATTTAATCAACATCAGAAGTGTCACTGTGCATCTCACCAACCCCGAAAACTATAGACTCAACACTAATATCGATCGTTTTCGATCATATATAATTGTTCCAGTTCTGAAACTCATCTACGATGAAAATTTCACCGAGATTGGTCGGGTGGTTGAGTGTGGAAGTCAGGAAGACACTCACTTTCATTTTATATATATATATATATATATATATATATATATATATATATATATATATATATATACCTTCTTTCCCTCCCATACGCGGCACCGTCAAAGTAAAATAATAAAAATCATCACAGTCCCGAACCTTATTTAATCGAGATCAATCGGGTGGTTCAAGAGTTAAGTTTTATTTATTTTATATACCACCCTCTCCTCTTTCTATAAGCTCTATCGTCAAAATGGTATGATAAAAAAACATCATAGGACCAAACCCCATCTATGTTGAAAATTTGATCGAGTTCAGTCGGGTGCTTTCAGAGTAATGATGTCACAAAGACAGTCAGTTTAATTTTTATTTTATATGTATATCTCTCCCACCTCCTCCCCTAAGTTGCACCGTCAAAGTAAGGTGATAAAAATTATCCCAGGCCCGAACATCATTTATGTTGAAAATTTAATCGAGATCGGTTGGGTGTTTCAAGAGTTATTGAGTTTTATTTAATTATATATATATATATATCCCCCTCCCCTCCACCGCCCCAAGGTTCTACCGTCAAATTGAAAATATAAAAAACTTTGATTGAGATTTGTCGGGTGGTTCAAGAGTTATTAAGTCACAAACCTACTCACTTTTAATTTTATTGATATATATATATATATATATATATCCCTCCCTACGTTGTTTCATCAAAGTGAAATGATAAAATCCATCCAAGGCCCGAACCTCATCTACGTTGAAAATTTGTTCGAGATCGGTCTGGTGGTTCAAAAGATTAAGAGTCAAACATAGTCACTTTCAATTTTATAATATAGATAATCGTTTTGCAGATGATATGGGGCTTGTTGCAGAATCTGAACAGAAAATCAGTAAGATGTTAGAAAATTGGAATAGGTTAGGGCTGTGAAGAATATGGGATGAAAATAAATGTTAGAAAGACAAAAGCCATTGAGATTGGAACGAAATCGTCGGTGTCAAATATAGAAGTAGGAGGGGTGAAAATAGAACAGGTGAGCAGTTTTCGATACCTAGGTAGTATTATTAGCGATAATCTGAAGTGCAAGTATGAAATAAAAGCAAGGATAGGAATAACAAAAAAAAACCTTTAGGAGGAAGAAAATACTATTTTATAGAACCTTGAAAAAAAGAGTTGAAAAAAAGACTTATAAAATGCTTTGTGTGCAGTATTGTTCTGCATGAGTCATTAACATAAACATTAATTTAAAAACTGACTGAAAGCTTTCGAAATGTGAGAATGGAGAAGAATGGGAAGAATTAGTTGAATCAAGCGGAAAACGAATGCAAGAATGTAAGAAATGGTGGGGGAGAAAACAATTTTAGATATTATTAAGAAGAGGAAGAGGAACTGGTTGGGACATTGGCTAAGAATTAGCTGTAACATGAGGGACGTGCTAGAGAGTATGGTGTGAAGAAAGAGAGGGAGGGAGCAGAGGAGACTACAATTAATGGACGATATTAAAACAGAAAAAATCGTACGGAAAAACGAAGAGATTAGCGGAAGACCATGGAGCATGGAAGCTTTTCACTTGCAGCAAGTGACCTGCCAATAATGGCAGAACACCTATGATTATGATAAATAATGTACAAATTGATAACCTTAATTAGTTGTCGTTGTTCATTTGCTTGTACCCTATTTTTTTAAAGAATATATGATGTCTGTAAAGAGCTGCTGTTCATCATAAAGTCCCTGTTCATCTCTGTTATATGATTCTAGTGACTCACTTTGCTATAAAGAAGTTGAGTCAGCGCAAGTGTAAACTAGTGAAATCCATTACTGAACTCCCTTTTGCATCATAACTGATGAAGAAGAAGCATCCAGATAACTCGAAATATTAGATGAGCAAAGAGCTGGGCCCCCGAAATAACCTTTGGGAAGATTCATGTAGCTGATAAGAAACGTCGCATGCCAGTTTAGCGACGCGTGCCATCTGCTGGAATTTGACTCTGTGCTCTCATCTGCGTTAACAACATAGCATCACTCACGCTACGACCTTCCCCACGTACTCAAAGGACAAGATGGATGCCGAAAGAAGACTCTCATTTTTTCTCTTTCTTTTTTTAATAAAAAAGAATCAACCATTTCTGTCACCTCTTACAGCGTAATCTTGAATACCATACTTTTCCATATCTAAACCTGTCAGACAGGGATCTATCTTCGCCCTTTTGACAAACTGCTTTTCAATAAGACCACTCGTACTTTCTGCTCGCTCTACGACACCACCGACCTTCTCTGCAATATTTCCCTCAAAATGATTTCCCACCATTAGTTAACTCTCATATCTTTTATTGCTAGGGTTGCCAACACTATGCTTGGAAAATTTTCTGCATAACTAACTAGAATTCACTGAACTTTTTTGCATGGGTTATTGCAAAACAAATGATAAAGAAATTTCAATGATAGCACGTTACCTTGTTCATGGTTTCTTTTATTCCAAGGAATTTAATACAGTAATTCTAGCAGCTTACCCTCACTGGAGTATTATGCCTCCAATCTAACGAATACATATTCCTTTGATCTTTTTTTTTTTTTTTTTTTTTTTTTTTGTCAGAACCGAAATATATGTATGATTGTGTGAGAGAGATTCCCGTTTTAAAGACACTCTCAGATATGGACAGGGACATTCTTGTTTTTATCCTGTACGTTTTAGTAATCCCTTTATAATGGGAAGGGTTTATTCTTAGCTCATATATATTAAGTACAGAAAACACGTTCAGCAATTCGAAAATAAATTTTCAAGTGATCCCTTCAACCGTTCCAGCAGTAACAAACAAATTATGATCAGAAACCAGTATCCTCAGACATATACAGCAGGCAACTGTTGGAGACTTTTCCCTCAAAGAATTCATAAGCCATCATGATTGGATAGTTCTGTCTATATTTTCAGTATTTAATAATAATGTTGTTTATTTTAATTGGGTTATTTTTACGTTTAATATAGAGTCAGTAAGCGAATTAATAAACTTTTTATGGAGGTCTGATTTGTATTTGAGAAGAGAATTTCACACAAGGATTTTGCAATACATGCCCACATAAACACTACTTCCAGTGATACGCTTTGTTTCTTTAGAAAGAGAGACTTCTCCCTCATTCTCCAGTGTTTCGAGCACTAAGTACAGTGTTTCTATATTTCTGTTTAGTCTCAAAACTTCACCACATGTAAGAGCGAAAACAAAGGGGGACATTTGGAACTAATCTATCTTCTGCATCTTGCATATAATTTTTATATGTCTTGTGGATAACATACATTTGTGAAACCTGTCAGTAACGGGCACCTTTCATTTACATGTCCCATCGGCGTCCGTTAATGCGAGGTTTCACTGTATATTGTTAAATCTCTAAATACTGTTCTTTTAGCATGAAGTCATACATCTGACGAGTTATCGTACTGCATTTGTTTCGTAGAATCGTATTGTGCTTACTTCGTGTTTTTGACTGATGGTATGTTGGAAGGGGAGACATGCGTACTTTACAGGGTCGTCTGAATACACTGTTCGACAGTGATTGTTAAGTATGAAACTATGTATTCCTTTTATTTTGAGCTCCTAAAACGAATCTGAACTTAGTTTTTGACCTTCACTCTCCAAGTTAGAAATATTACCATTTTTCTTTTGAATCCTTTGAAAATCACGTTTGTTTACAAAGAAATTATAGAATTTTCGCTTAGGAAACTTCTGATCCTATCCTAATCACGTCCAATTCATAGCTTGTACATCATTATCTTTGTAATGATTTGTGCTTTTGAGTGATACAATGATACCTCACGATCCATACTTTTATTTTTTAGAAATCCTCGAAAATTCTAAATGTTTTCCAGAGAAGTATGTTCTTTAGAAATGTATGCACCCTTGGGACACCAGTATAAGGTACCTACACTAAATGTACCCAAATATTACCACATGTTTTGGTCTATATTTCTACCAAGTTTTATTGAAGTACAGTTAGTAAGTGTGAAGCCAGTGTGTTTAGTTAGTTAGCGAAGTTGTTACACAGTACTACACAGTAATTACTTTTAAAATATATATTTGGTATTTCTATTAAAGTTTTATCGCCTAGGATAACATGATGCTGATTTTTGCATCTTACTGCTCACTTTACGGAACATATTTTTTTTTTTTTTTTTTTTTTTACATTATTCCAAAATATTGAATTATTATTTACTGTAAATATGCGAAAATTATAAACCTGAATATGTGGAAAGTGAGGCAAGTAAATTAATATGTTCTCAACCAAGTATACTTTGCTTTATACTCTTTCGTAGCCTTTGTGACATTTCATGAACAATGCACATGTACATAAGTCAGAAATTGAACTTTACGCTGTTTATATTTATCATAATGAAAGAACAGATGTATAACTCATACAAGAAGAAATTAATTTCCCAAATTACGTGAAATCAGTGTTTACTTAACCTTAGAAGCTATTAAACTGTATTTATGCTAAGTAGATGCATACGCTAATAATATGCAAATACGATAGTAATTATATGTACACAAGATTCTGCATTACGTGTTAATAGTAGATGTAGTGTTTGCTATTACGATCATATATGTAGCTAAACAGCTTCGCTATATTTCTTGGTGTGTTGCCCACGGTATGCACCTATTACAATATGAAGGTAAAATGCATTGGTGTTCATTGATATGCTAGAATATAAAGATGCAGTAAGGTAATATTTTAAAACATCAACATGTATTGTATCGTTATACATTATGTAAAATTTTGACCTTAACCAGATTAATCTTAGTGAAGCCATGTTTTTCCGATGTAAAGCGTACGAATTGTGACATTCTTCTGGTAATATATTTTGTAAAAAGAGTAATCTATACAGGGGACCCACGGGGTGTCCACCGGGTCCGCTCCCTCTCAAACTTCCTAACTCAACACACATTTGTACACTTTTTCAATAAAACTATACCTTTTTTAACAGCCAAATGATTTATGTAGCATGAAAAATTGATGTTTCACTTTATTCTCTTATAAAAACAATTTAGTTTTAACAGTTTTTTTTTTCCTAAAAATATTGGTGGAAGTATATTATAATTACTCATCGTCTTGCGAGGCACAGTGACTCAGTGGTAGTGCGTTTACTTCTTGTGCATGTAGTCCCTGGTTCTATCTCCAGCCAAGTAAGTTTGTAGCAGACAACATCGTGTCTGTGGGTTTTCTCCCGGTAGTTCCGTTTCCTCCCACTTTCTCATTCCACCACCATCATCATTCACTTCCCTTAATCATCGTCTTCCTTAGCCTAAAGGGCATAATTGTCGAACGTTAAACTAAGATATACATTTCATTTTTACTTACCGTCTCTTCGGATGCAGAATAATACTCGTTCAATACTACATAAACGTAGTATTGGACCCCCCTAAGGACGCCGAACCCGGGGGGGCCGAGGCCGAGGCCCCCCCCAAAGCTCATATGGATTCCCTATTGTATTTATGAATATACAATATTTGGCATAACTTGAGTGCAATTTGTCTTAAAATCTTCATATATATATACCTTCTGCATCTGAATGCCCCCCCCCAATTTACAGAGAAATCGACGCCCTTGACCCCCCCCTCAAAGCTTGGACTCCTCTCAACAAAAATGTCTGGGTGTGCGCCTGAATCTATAATACATCAACTTCTTCTTTAATCTGTAGGCTATTTACAGTAACCAAACTTAGTAATCAAGCAAAATTATAGAACTAATTATGCCTAATCAGAATACTTGAATAGCAATCAACCTCTTTTATTATTCATTTTAACTTTTCTTTGTAACTGCAACACACCATCATCTTCCGCATCTGATTTCTATTTAATTAATACATAGATTTAGTACATTGACAGTAGATATTTCATAAGCAGCACTAACCGGATCCCAAATGGGACGAAATTTTGTTATCTTATAAAGTTGCACTAATAAAAACTTAAGTGGAAAAAACAATATTAATCGATTTCAACAAAAGCACTTTAAAAAAAACACAAAATGAAAACTCTATAAAGCTGAAAATAATAATAATAATAATAATAATAATAATAATAATAATAATAATAATAATAATAATAATAATAATAATAATAATAATAATAATAATAATATCCTCACAAAGCAATATCTTCTATTTGATTATAAAAATTCGAACACTTTCTGCACAGTTACTGGCTTTAAATGTCAGCTGTCAAATGATATAGCCCTGACCTGCTGCAACTAACATAACATGAGATTTGGGACACTAGTGCCATCTCTTGTGCAAAAGGCTTAATACTTTTTACAGAACCTGACATTAATGTAAATACTTCAGTATTATCAACTGTAATACTACTACTCAGAGCGTTTCTAATGGGTTACTAGTAACACTAATCTTCTAAACGTAAATTACAGCTGCTGCTCTTACTTTGTGTGCAGGTGGAATAGCACTCTTTCATGTGCCCTTACTCATTTTAAAAGTAAAAATTCCACTTTTTGAACAATAGCTCGTAAATCTGCACAGTTTGTTGTTTGTGGATTGGAAATAGGTTACTGCTTAGTTTGATTTGGTGTAGATGGTTCTTTTATTCTTCTGTGTTTTCCTATAAATAGTTTCAACTATGTGTGCCGATGAGCTACTGTCTTTTTACCTTGCTTGTTTTTTTCGAAAATGGAAAATTTTGCACGTCAGAGTGCAATAAAACTGGCATGCAACTTACTTTTCTTTTGAAAAAATTTACTTTTCCAGTTTTTACTCTTCCATTTTCCACTCTCTTTGTAATTCATACAGATTTTGCGAAGTTATGCCTTGTTTATTATATAAGGTAATTTAACCCTTTCGTGGACCAATTTTTTCTACAAGTGATGGAACGATACCTCCTCCATGTTATCCAACACGCACTCAAAACAACGAAGCAATCAAAAGAAATGGTTTCTCTAGTCCAATTTCCATTTCTATGGTGAAAACGACTCATAACCAATGGGAATATCGCTTCCCAGTGGAGCAAATAAGAGCATACTTATATTCCCCTGGCGGGAACTCTGCTTCCCATTGCCCACGAAAGGGTTTAATTGTAATACGATAACAATGTAAGTCATTAATACTTTAACAAGCCTTCTATTGTTACTATTTTGAATTTGCTAAGTAATACTATTATGTATATTAAAAATTGCTTTGATTAGTTAGTTTCTGGACTTTGTTATGCCCCTTTACTAAAAGATGGCTTCATAAAATTACTTTAGAATTACCTAGCTGTTCCTGTGCTCATAAAAATCATTATATTAGACTTCTAATGTATCTTCTATTGTTTTTGGTCGTATGTGATTTAGTAGTTTGTCTATCTTCTCTTTCTGGTATCTTATTCATACCTTACTCTCTCCCTATGCACTTAGCATTTTGCCATTATATATTCTGACGTTTTCTTGTGGATATTTTTATTTTTTTTATTTTTTGTTCTTCTATTGTTTATTTGTAGACATAATATTAATTTTGTAAGCCTGTTGTAATTGGGATAAATTCCTGTAATAGGCAGCAATAATAAATAAATAAGTTCTGAAGACGTACTTTCATTTCGAAAATAACATAATAATAATAATTCACTTCCATTATTTTAATGGTTTGAGTTCTAGATTATGAGTGAAGTGCTTCTAACGTCAAAAAATGTAAAAAAAAAAAAAAAAAAATCAAGGGAAAGTTTCTCGAAGTTCAATTTTTAATGGTGATTTGAGCTAATCTAAAGCAAGCAGTTACCAAATTTACTAACCAAAATCAATTTTTAATTAACTTTCTACAAAATAAAGAAATATAAACTGGACTCAATATTAATATTAATACCAATAACAATCATTTTTTCAATTCTTTACATAGTAAAGAGTTTTCTTTTGCATTCTGCTACTTTTCTTATTGCCCGCCATTTTAGGCAAATTAAATATTATAGGGAGCTAGCATTAATGCGAGGCTGAGGAATTCAGAGTGGATTGGCAGGTTCCCCACCCCGTCGCCAAGAAACGGTCACTCGACGGTCCTGGGCAGGGTTGCCAGTGCGTTCTAAAAAATTCAGCTAATACTCACTTAATTCAAAGAGTTTATTCAATTATGCAATCCCTATCGAAGATCCCTCTATACGTAGACACACGCAAATTAGGCTGTGGCAACAAATGCTTCAGTTTTTTCTCCCTCGCTTCTTCGTCGCACTGCACTATGGCCTTCCTTATTACTTCTCTAGCTTCGCTGTGTATAGTTTGCTCTCTCTTACGCTGTGAAGCCATTGTCAAATGAATAATAAGCAACAAAACCGCTACCACAACAGCACCCAACAAATAACCAACTCACACTCTCTTCAGAATGACATTCATGTGACAATTTTTTAACCCTGGCAACACTGACATATAGAATGAGGGTAAGGGAGTATTGCAAGAGTCAGGCAGAAAAATTGTTGAAATTTTTCCCCCTTTACCTCAGCCCCCGCTGGTAAACAAGCTAGCTCCCTATAATATGTTTATTTCACCTAAAATGGCGAACACAAATTTTATCATTTATCTGTCATAACTGTGTTAAATAATTGATTAGGAGAAGCGATGCGACATGGTACAAATTTTCCACTTTTCCTGTACTGCAAGTAATTTTCTATAGCTAATAACAATTGGATCCTAGTTGGTAGAATCGTTTTCAGTTGTTGAGAATAGAGCACATAGGGTGAGTATTGCCAATTCTGCTTATGATTATACCGATACTTGCCATTAACTGTATATTATTATAATAGTGCGTCCTACCGTTGACTTTATTCAAAGCATTTAAGTGTCTCGATTTTTCTTCTCTCTGCGAGAATTATCCGCACGTAACCACTAGGTTATTTTTTCTTGGAATTCCTTAATTGATAAAATTAATGAGCAAGCGTCAAACAACGGTAAACGATACGAGACAAGTTTATTAACATGTAACGTAGAACCTAATAATCAAAACGGAAACCATAATGAAAGACTAAGAGAGAGAGGATTTTTTTTAAAAAAAACGAAGAAAGCAAAATAGTTGATTGGAATTCGGAAGCAATTTCTGTCAGGCGATGACAAAAGAATACCAAGAACATAAGCGTTGTTGATTCTATCAGTTGTGACATGATGTGGAACGTTTGGTAACTTTGGAGAACGGTGAATGTTTTTACTGACACATGCTGTGAGGGATTTTTTTTTTTTTTTTTTAGTGGTTTCTGAGTCTATGAATAGAAAAGTAAACTTTGAATATGTGTTGGCTTGTAATGTGAGAAAACCGGAAGTACACAGGAGAGATTCTCAATCTGTTTATCAAGTGTTACTGATTTATTGCGTAGCTTTGTTTCTTCTATTTCTCCCTCAGCGCTTCAATGCAGTTATGTTCACTACAACTAATGAGGATGAGTCCCTTGTGGCTATATGGTTAACGTAAGCGACTGAAGCGTGGAAGGTCAGGATTCGATTCGCGGTTGTTTGACTTCATTGTTTAGCTGTAGATCTACATCTCCTATAGCTTTGGTGCTGAAAGGGTAACTAAACTCCAATTGAACCTATAACTGAGGAGATTACCCCAATGGTTTGTGGTGTTCTTTTCCTCTTTCGTAAAATTTCCTCATGTGTAAGAAAATATCTCTTTGTCTTCATAGATCGCAGTAGATTGTCAATACTGCAGTATTAATTTATTGAGAATGAGAAAGTCAAAATGAAATCTTTCAGTTTTACGTCCCAAAGTTATGTCGGTTAGACTAAAAGAGACGGTAATAATGAGAAATGAATGAAATGGTGAAATCAAGAAAGTGAAGAGAAACGGGAGAACTCAGAGAAAACCCACGCACATGGTGTTTGTCCACCACAAAGTTCACTTGACGCGAGCTGGGATCGAACGTGGGACCCCACGTACCAGAGGTGAACATTCTACCACTGAGCCACTTATTAGTTTATTGATTTAACTAAGTCCCAGATGAAAGTTTGGAAGCTATTTAAAGTCGTGCATTTGGTATTTCTTTTTATTTCTTTCATTTTTCTTTTGTTAATCAGTCATAAAGACGATATATATCATATGCAATTTACTAGCGGATCTAGAAGAGTGATTTAAAGAGGACAGAACACTTCCTGGGCAAGTAATGTAAGCTTGAAATATAGAGTTTTGTACCAAATCAGAATAAAGTAACACAATATTTTATACAATATAGATATATAAAAAGATAATCTTGTGTTGGGGCGGTCGCAACACCGCCCTCTTCGTGGATTCGCTAATGATGTGTTTTTACAGAGCTCACTTGATCTTGACCAAACTCGTTCCAAAGCATAACTTTACTTGCATGATACGCATTGTGTTTTATTTTCGGGGACACCTTTGTTCCTAAGTTATGAACCTTCATATTTAAGAGGTAGACTAAGAGTACATATCGTACATTAGTCCATTATAGCAAAGGATATTTCAAGGTTTTAAGCCCATTTGAGCAAGATACTGAAAAATAAAATTTCCTATATAATGATATACGGGCTATTAAAACCACCGGAGCAGAACCACAGAACATAACTAAACCAGCTAAGATAAAATTATCTATTGGAGGTCACTTCCTCTATACCCTGATTGACAGACTCTTCCGTTCAAACCATTAGGAAGTAACGACCATGCAAACGTATCGAGTGCAATCAAACCCCCTGACAAATACAAACTACATGTAATTTGATTGCCTCAAACGGAAGGACATAATACAGCTCCAATTCATTCTATAATGAGTAAGAATTACGGCGGGAATCTTATAAGTGATGGCTGCGTTTATGGCTGGTTCAGAGATTTTAAAGAAAAGAATTTTAAAAGCGATGGCTGTGTGCACGACTATTGCAGAGAGTTTAAAGAAGAGAACTTCATAAGTAATGGCTGCGTGCACGACTCCTGAAGAGAGTTTAAAGAACGGAACTTCATAAGTAATGGCTGTGTGCACGACTGCTAGAGAGTTTAAAGAAGGAAACTTTATAAGTGATGGCTGTGTGCACGATATAAGTAATGGCTGCGTGCACGACTCCTGAAGAGAGTTTAAAGAACGGAACTTCATAAGTAATGGCTGTGTGCACTACTGCTGAAGAGAGTTTAAAGAAGGAAACTTTATAAGTGATGGCTGTGTGCACGATATAAGTAATGGCTGCGTGCACGACTCCTGAAGAGAGTTTAAAGAACGGAACTTCATAAGTAATGGCTGTGTGCACGACTGCTGAAGAGAGTTTAAAGAAGGAAACTTTATAAGTGATGACTGTGTGCACGATATAAGTAATGGCTGCGTGCACGACTCCTGAAGAGAGTTTAAAGAACGGAACTTCATAAGTAATGGCTGTGTGCACGACTGCTGAAGAGAGTTTAAAGAACGGAACTTCATAAGTAATGGCTGTGTGCACGACTGCTGAAGAGAGTTTAAAGAAGGAAACTTTATAAGTGATGGCTGTGTGCACGATATAAGTAATGGCTGTGTGCACGACTGCTGAAGAGAGTTTAAAGAACGGAACTTCATAAGTAATGGCTGTGTGCACGACTGTTGAAGAGAGTTTAAAGAACGGAACTTCATAAGTAATGGCTGTGTGCACGACTGCTGAAGAGAGTTTAAAGAACGGAACTTCATAAGTAATGGCTGTGTGCACGACTGCTGAAGAGAGTTTAAAGAACGGAACTTCATAAGTAATGGCTGTGTGCACGACTGCTGAAGAGAGTTTAAAGAACGGAACTTCATAAGTAATGGCTGTGTGCACGACTGCTGAAGAGAGTTTAAAGAACGGAACTTCATAAGTAATGGCTGTGTGCACGACTCCTGAAGAGAGTTTAAAGAACGGAACTTCATAAGTAATGGCTGTGTGCACGACTGCTGAAGAGAGTTTAAAGAACGGAACTTCATAAGTAATGGCTGTGTGCACGACTGCTGAAGAGAGTTTAAAGAAGGAAACTTTATAAGTGATGGCTGTGTGCACGATATAAGTAATGGCTGTGTGCACGACTGCTGAAGAGAGTTTAAAGAACGGAACTTCATAAGTAATGGCTGTGTGCACGACTGCTGAAGAGAGTTTAAAGAAGGAAACTTTATAAGTGATGGCTGTGTGCACGATATAAGTAATGGCTGCGTGCACGACTCCTGAAGAGAGTTCAAAGAACGGAACTTCATAAGTAATGGCTGTGTGCACGACTCCTGAAGAGAGTTTAAAGAACGGAACTTCATAAGTAATGGCTGTGTGCACGACTGCTGAAGAGAGTTTAAAGAAGGAAACTTCATAAGTGATGGCTGTGTGCACGATATAAGTAATGGCTGTGTGCACGACTCCTGAAGAGAGTTTAAAGAACGGAACTTCATAAGTAATGGCTGTGTGCACGACTGCTGAAGAGAGTTTAAAGAAGGAAACTTTATAAGTGGTGGCTGCGTGCACGACTGCTGCAGAGAGTTTAAAGAACGGAACTTCATAAGTAATGGCTGTGTGCACGACTGCTGAAGAGAGTTTGAAGTAGGGAACTTTGTAAGTGACGGCTGTGTGCATGTCACTGGGACAAGAGCTCACTCGGACTCACTAATCTCAATTGCATTCGCACTCGGACTCACTATCCTCAATGGAGCACGGGCTTACTCGGGATCGTGCTAATACACTTTGTTCTGGGGTTCACTAACCTCAAATGGGATCGCACTTTGTCTCAATTCCTTCAAGTGCGCTCGCGCTTTGGCTCACAAACCTTAACGGGATTCGAGCTCACTACCTTCACTAAGACTCGTAGTCATTTGCCCTCGTGCTCAATTTCGTTTGGGCTTGGAGTTCGGGATTATTACTTTCAGTGGAGCTCAGGATCACACCCATTATTTTAATTTTTTTCTTGCGCTCAATCTGACTCGAACACGTTAACTTCTTACAAACTCGCGCTTCGGCTCACTTTACTCAACTGGGCTCGCATTCACTGCCTTCAATGCGGCTTCCATTCATTTGGACACTCGCGGAATAATTTAGTTCGGGATTGGGGTCATTTTCTTTAATTATTCTCGAGCTCATTTCCATTTGTTTAATTAATTTTCAATAAAATATTCCAATTTCTAAATGTAACTTATGGTAGATTAATTGAATCAGTCATCGCGAAAATGCCATATGTCCATTCCCACCATATTTTCATTTTAGTGTAAATTCGAGACGTATGCGAAGAAACGCTTATTCCCTCTGAAAAGACCAATTGTCTGTCTGGTCACAATATGTTACATATCCTATACTATTGCCTCAATATCATCGATGCCATTGTATACCTCGTGTTTTCAATCCAAAGTTGTTTTTTTTTTCTTTTTCCTCAACAATTTACTTTGGTGGAGATATGGCCTTTTCGAAATGGCTGATACAATTATAAGTCAACCAACGAAGATGGCGAAGCTGTGATGTATGGCTTCATGATTTTGCAGTATGGGCATATCCTCTATTTTATATTGGTTGAATCTGACTTCCACACCACAGCGTTGGCAATGTCGCCGTAAGCAAATTGGTTGGCCTGAGAGCAGCTCTCAAGGTCAAGCGCCAATTCATCTGTCATGGGCAATAGTCATAACTGAATTTGATTTTCTAACTATAGGTTTTAAAAAAAATAGCATTTTAACGAAACACTTATTCTATAATAATATTAAAGCAGCTTTTGTATTCCAAAGTAATCAAATAATAGGTATGTAGCACCTTGAGTATTAGAAAATATGTATTCAGCCTTGTACGTGCTTACTGATTTCACAGTTTAGTTGAATGTCGTTTCTTCAATACCAAACATATAAGAAGTTGTTTATAACGTTAGAGACTGGTGTTTAAGAAGGTGTACCAAAGGGTATTTTGGGAACCCATCTACCTCTATTTAGAGTTGACCCTAGAATACACATAGGGATGCTATGGCACCGCTCAATTCTTTGTTTACCCACAGATGGCGTGCTACACGTTCTGGAGTGATGAGCTTTTCAGTATTCTTAGTTGGTGTCACAATCTACTAGTGTGTTGATGTATTGACGAGTGTGAACTTAGCAGGACCACTTTTGAAAATTATAAATATTTGCACACCAAACTTTTGTAGTGCGTTTGTACCGGATTGTACTGTAAACCTTTCGTTTGTACCGGTCTTAAATTCAAAAAAAATTAAAAATAAAGTGGTCCTACTAAGTTCACGTGAACTTAGCAGGACCACTGATAAATTTCTACAAATTTTATGACTTTTCTGCACGAATCGTTTGTACTGCGTTTGTACCGGATTGTACCGTAAAAATTTTCGTTTGTTTCGGTCTCAAATTCGGAGAAATCGAAAAATAATGTGGTCCTGCTAAGTTCACGTGAATATAAGAGGACCACTGGTAAGTTTCTACAAATCTTAAGATTTTTCTCTTCGAATCATTTGTTCTACGTTTGGACCGGATTGTACTGTAAAAATTTTCGTTTGTACCGGTCTCAAACTCGAAAAAATCTAAAAATAAATGGTCCTGATAAATTCACGTGAACTTAGCAGGACCACTGATAAATTTCTACAAATTTTATGACTTTTCTGCACGAATCGTTTGTACTGCGTTTGTACCGGATTGTACCGTAAAAATTTTCGTTTGTTTCGGTCTCAAATTCGGAGAAATCGAAAAATAATGTGGTCCTGCTAAGTTCACGTGAATATAAGAGGACCACTGGTAAGTTTCTACAAATCTTAAGATTTTTCTCTTCGAATCATTTGTTCTACGTTTGGACCGGATTGTACTGTAAAAATTTTCGTTTGTACCGGTCTCAAACTCGAAAAAATCTAAAAATAAATGGTCCTGATAAATTCACGTGAACTTAGCAGGACCACTGATAAATTTCTACAAATTTTATGACTTTTCTGCACGAATCGTTTGTACTGCGTTTGTACCGGATTGTACCGTAAAAATTTTCGTTTGTTTCGGTCTCAAATTCGGAGAAATCGAAAAATAATGTGGTCCTGCTAAGTTCACGTGAATATAAGAGGACCACTGGTAAGTTTCTACAAATCTTAAGATTTTTCTCTTCGAATCATTTGTTCTACGTTTGGACCGGATTGTACTGTAAAAATTTTCGTTTGTACCGGTCTCAAACTCGAAAAAATCTAAAAATAAATGGTCCTGATAAATTCACGTGAACTTAGCAGGACCACTGATAAATTTCTACAAATTTTATGACTTTTCTGCACGAATCGTTTGTACTGCGTTTGTACCGGATTGTACCGTAAAAATTTTCGTTTGTTTCGGTCTCAAATTCGGAGAAATCGAAAAATAATGTGGTCCTGCTAAGTTCACGTGAATATAAGAGGACCACTGGTAAGTTTCTACAAATCTTAAGATTTTTCTCTTCGAATCATTTGTTCTACGTTTGGACCGGATTGTACTGTAAAAATTTTCGTTTGTACCGGTCTCAAACTCGAAAAAATCTAAAAATAAATGGTCCTGATAAATTCACGTGAACTTAGCAGGACCACTGATAAATTTATACAAATTTGAAGATTTTCCTTAACGAATCGTTGCTACTGCGTTTGTACCGTATTGTACTGTAAAGTTTAATTTCTACCGGTCTCAAATTCGAAAAAATCGAAAAAAGTGGTCCTTCTACGTTCACGTGAACTTATCAGGAACAGAATGCAAATTTCTAGAAATCTGAAGATTTTTTCTTAACAAAGCGTTTGTAGTGCGTTTGTAGTGCGTTTGTACCGGATTGTACCCTAAAGTTTCGTTTGTACCGGCGTCAAATTCAAAAATTCGGAAAGTTAAGTGTTCTGCTAAGAAAATGAGAGATTCGTGTAATAGTTTTTGGAACAATTTTCATTATATTCTATTGCATTATCTGTTGCTAAAACGCTAGGAGTCAAACTATGGTAGTCGCTCGCGATTGAGCCGAATCTTTTGACTACTTTTTTGGATGAGCGAGTGAGTCGTCTCTGACTAGGAATGATCGACGATTCTTTATGAGTGAAACATATGAGAAACGACATTCAACTAAACTGTGAAATCAGTAAGCACGTACAAGGCTGAATACATATTTTCTAATACTCAAGGTGCTACATACCTATTATTTGATTACTTTGGAATACAAAAGCTCATGAGTTTCTTCGTGATTCATGTATTTTCAAGAGTCGTAGTTTTTAAGGAGATGTGGTTCTTTTAGAGTCATGGTCTTTGGCAGTGAGGTTTCTTTAGGAGTACGGTTTTGAGGGAGACACGGTAGTTTGGGATTGACAATATTTGTAGCATATGAATCTCGCACAGCCAGTAACAATATTAAGTATAGCTTGGAGCTTTTATTCTTTATACTGGTACCTCCAACCTATACCTTACATTGTTTCTGACTGTATGTTGCTCATTCGCGAATCGCCTCTTGCTTCTCGATTTTCGTTGGTCCAATCAGTTGCTGTTTAGGAAAGGTGGTTTCACTGATTCGTGCACCTTCTCAGCAGTGTAGCCAGATTGGGCTACAAGAAGCGAATTGGGCAAAAAGTTCCTACCAAAATTTCAAATTGCGCGACCCGTTACGTTTTCGGCTACTTGCAATTATCTGCCAGTTTAACTATTAATAATACGCTACTTTCTTGTTTTTATATTTGAAATCACAAATTTATATTATACAATAATACGCTACTTTCTTGTTTTTATATTTGAAATCACAAATTTATATTATACAATAAAAACTTTGTTTGTTTAGTATCCTATTCACAATGAACAATAGTTTTATTGAAACTAACACGTTTGATACTAGCTCAATTCTTGTTTTAGTAGATTTTAGCCTCAAGATCTTAATACCAGTCTTTTGTTGACTCTGTGCTGTAGCAGTATCACTGACCGTGTTTCTGCCTCAGTTAATGCCCAACCTCACGTGAACTTAGCAGGACCACTTTATTTTTCAATTGTTTCGCATTTGAGACCGGTACAAAAGAAATTTTTACAGTACAATCCCGTACAAACGCAGTACAAACGATTTGTACAGAAAATTCATCAAATTTGTAGAAATTTATCAGTGATCCTGCTAAGATCACGTATACTTAGCAGGACCACTTTATTTTTCGATTTTTTCGAATTTGAGGCCGGTGCAAACGAAACTTTTTACGGTACAATCCGGTACAAACGTAGAACAAACGATTCAAACAGAAAAATCTTAAGATTTGCGGAAATTTGTATTCTGGTCCTGCTATGTTCACGTAAACTTGGCAGGACCACTTTATTTTTCGATTGTTTCGAATTTGATACCGGTACAAACGAAAATGTTTACGATACAATCCGGTACAAACGCAGTACAAACAATTCGTACAGAAAAATCATCAAATTTGTAGAAATTTATCAGTGGTCCTGCTAAGTTCACGTGAACTTAGCAGGACCACTTTATTTTTCGATTTTTTCGAATTTGAAACCGGTACAAACGAACATTTTTACGGTACAAACCGGTACAAACGCAGTACAAACGTTTGGTGTGCAAATATTTATAATTTTCGAAAGTGGTCCTGCTAAGTTCACAGTCGTGATGTATTGAGTTATTTTTATTGGTTTTCAAGGCATCTATTTACCTTAATAACTTTGCACATACTAGTCACACACTGCAAGATAAATGCATGCCTTGAAAAACAAAATAAAACAAAAATTCAAATCAACTTAAGTACGAGTACATCAGCACACTAGTAGATTGAGACATCGAATACGAAAAGAATGCGTATTACTGAGTATCGTTTTTATTAGAAATTGTATAATAACAGTTATTTTTTATTTATCTAGTGTAGTTAGACCTTTTGGACGAAATTGTTCATGATTTTGGAGATGCCATACTATATATTAATGGTCAAGTAAGTGATTGTGGCAGTTTTGAAGTCCTAAATGAAGTTCAGGATAGCGCTAACACTCTCTCTACCAAATTCGATTTATAATAAACACAATATTCCGTGTTTATATTTCTTTTTAAAATAATAGTGTAATTAAATAGTGTCAACAATTGTATTTCACTAACAATTTCAGTCATTTACTGAACTAAAGACATTTCTGCTAAATTTAGTCACAAAAATATTAATTTAATTGGGGCTCTCCAGCATCTCATATACAGGAACGTGGTGGAATTGCGCGCACCTAAGCAATTTCTGTTATAACTGGAAAAGTATTGTTGATAAAACATAGAATTTAGCTTTGTTCTTTTCCATCCTTTCCCCTTTTGAAGGAAACAACTAAATTGAAAGAAAATAAAGTGTACGTGAGTAATACAACATCCAGTGCAAATCTGCACTTGCGCACAATTCCCCAATCTATGGTGTAATAATATGCTAGGTGTAGGGAAATGGTACCCAATGATAAATAGTTGAGGAATTCAAATGTATGTGCAGTTATATATTAGATTAAAAAAATTTATATTGAATGTGTTAAAAGTTTCAATATGTAAAATTGAAAGAAAATGAATGGAGAGAGGCTAACGCGAAGCGAAGCTGCGTTGCACGAAACGAAGCGACGCGTTCTGTGTGTTAGTCCCGATCTCGACATTCGCTTCTAATTTTTTCGTGCCGCTTCGCTTCGTACCACACCGATTCACATCACATTCTGTGTGTTTGTATTCTTACAAGGGAACCTTCCGAAAATGATAGTTGCAGTGAAAGATGTGACCTATGCCAATTGAAAGAGCTGTAACAGAGATGAGCATTCCCAAAAAATTAGCTGCCCATAGCAATAGGTTCAAGAAATATAAGGGATGGACAAGGGAGGGAAAGTGCAAATTCCGCAAAAAGGGGGAAACGGCAAAATACAATGCTGAAAAATGATGTATAGAAAGAGACTTGGCAGTTGAAAATAACTGTTCTTTAAATTTTCGTATAACTTTTGCTACAATGATATTACTATAATTATACTAAACAAAATTGTGATACCACTAATCTTGGTATGTTGATTGAACGTTAAGTTTGCTACAAAATTCCATTTGATTACGTCAGACTGCAATTTGTTTTAATTATTTCTCTGTTTATCCTCATAGGTTAAGGAATTGTATTCACGTGAGACTATGCAAATCCCATATTTCAGGACTTGTTATAAAGGTTGATACATTTTCAAATAGTCCTTTTAAATATGTTTTCTTGGTTGGAGACACTGATACATCAAGATCTACCAGGGTAAGACAAGCTGCCACGAAAAAAAATAACAACAAAAAATATAAGAGTGAAAGAGTGGCATGGATGGAAAAACGATGACGTAAGAAGGATGAGGGAAGGGCTTAGAACAAAAGGACAAAGTAGAAGGAGAGACGATAAAGAAAGCCAGGGGAAACGAGAAAACGAGGTAAAATAAACTGCCCCGAGGACGGAGAAAGTTATGTTTTCTTACACCAAATATCGTTTTCCTACTTCCTTCCGACGTTTTGCAATTCTAAAAAGATCTAAAGGACCAGCTTTTAAAACTTCAGATACCTCTCTCTCTCTCTCTCTCTCTATTCTTGTACTTTCTGTGTTATTTTATTTTTATCTGTCTCCTTCCCTTTTTCAAGCCTTTTCTTTTCCAAACGCTGTGAAAGTACAAAAAATAAGAAGAAAAAAGGGTTAAGATACGATAACGCTGTCTGCCATCGTCAAGAAAATACGGTGAGAGCAAAACAATTTCTTCCGCTTGTCCCACGTCTTCTTTTGGTCACGGAAAAATCTTTTGTCTCTACGAGTGAGTTCGATTTTGAACCATCTTGACAGACACGGTTTAGAGAGTAGAGGAAAGCAACTAACCGTAGGAAGGGGTTGAAAGCAATAGCAGGTGCTGGTAAACACGACTAGTCCATTTAGCTATTTACCAGGCAAGCAAACAAGTATACGACAGGTATGTCGAAACTCGAAAAACCTAGAGATAAAATGTGTAGATTTCAGAAAAGTTCAACTGTCGTCCCCACTGGTGCTGCTGTAAATTTCACAATTGAAAAGGTCAAGGACAAATTGGTTTCCATTTCACTTTTCGTGTTTTCAAAACAAACATTAATTTATTAATGGAAGACTTTTACCTAATTCCCATATCTCTCGTTATATTTTAAAATGTTAATATTAAATCAAATTTCAAGAGTTGTAATGATTCAGATAATGATATATTGATTTCAGATTAATAATAACTAATGGTGAAACGATCCTTAGGGGATAAGTGCCTATCAGCCGACTTGTGCCACTCATGCCTTTTAGGTGATGTGTGTTCGTGGGTCATGTTTTCAAAACAATTGCGTTAATGATGACTTTCTACACTAGAGTTCGCTATTTCTTTCTTACTAGTAGCTCTCCAATTGCCCTTTTGACTCTGGATAGAACCCTTAATTACAACACCATTAGGTGAGTACGAATGGTCACCCATCTTTACTCTGATCGGACCCAGCATTGCTTGTCTGTGCTGATCTTAGGAGATGCGATATTTCAGTGCGTCTAGGAAGTTGGCTATTTATTTCAAATTACCCAACTTCTTATCTAAGGAATTGGTTAATTATTCCAAATTAGTTATTCCATCTTGTCTGAGGAGTTGTATAATTATTCCAAATTAGCCAACATCTTGTATTACCCGAGTATTCATGCCGGACTGAGGAAACTCTTCTCAGTCCTCAAAATGGCGATTTGCTTTTGCCGTTGGGTCCGATAATACGTAAGGAATAACTTTCGTAACATGTAGTCGGCAGGGCAGGGAGTTGAGCCACTTCATGATTTTGAAAGCTTCCGGATAGGGTTAGCTACACCGAGAACGCCTTCTGACACCAGTGGGAGGAAATAAGATTGTCTTAAAGCTCCTATGATTATAATAGATGTGCCAATAGATTCCTATTGCTAGAGGAGTTCTTCCACCAATAGGTATATATGGAAAATGAACTTCTGGTAATCACGAAATGAACGTAACTCATTACCGCGATCTGATAAGGCGTTATCAATCACTCTAGCAACAACGAGAGGTTTGTGGTGGACACTAGTAGTGAGCCACAAGAAATCATTCTTAGCAGTACAGTGACAATGGCATTCCACAAATCAGGAGTATCCTGATTATTCACTCCATTCTCGGAAGGTTGACAATGGAATCATAAATTGAACAGTATCCACGTAGTAAATTCTGGTGTCAACCTGGCGAAGGTCTCAAACTCCTACTCTTTTCTGAGTCTTCCATTCTAACATAAGTTCTCCCATTTACCTAACATAGTCGGATGGTACCACTAGCTCAGAGCGTAGATGTAGGGTTATCTTCTCTTCTAATTCATAAGAATATATGATAAACTATTTGTAAATTAAAGAGTTGGAGTTAAAAAACAGAATGAAAACTAAGATTAGCGATATGATATAAGCGTATACAAGATCAGATTTTTTACATCTGGTTTCTTTACAAAAATATTTCAACTTGCTCATGTCAATTAATACTGCTCTGATAGAATACACTCGGACTCGTTATACTATAGAGTTCAGAAACCAAATCCTTCATACAGGTGATTGGTACAAATACAAGTAGAGAAGTTTGTGCTGTTAGCTACCTAGATAGTATATCTAAAGTCTTGTAAGATGTAATAAAAAATGTGTTAGGTATTAATGGTCTTTTCTCTTCGCGGATTTTGTCAGAGAATTTGAAGCTTCAAATATATAAAACGATAATTAAGATTATTGTATTGTACGCTTGCGAAATATGGTCGCGTACTTTAAGGGGAGAACGTAGACTGAAATTATTTGAAAATAAAGTCTTAATTCAAATATTCGGACTCAAGACGGAAGGAAATGGAAGAAGCTTCATAACATGGAGCAGCATAAATTATATGGTTTACCTAACATTATTAGGGCCCTCAAGTCTAGGAGGCTCAAGTTGGCAGGTCATATAGCCAGAACGGATGAAAGTAGGAACGCTTTTAAAGTTTTAACTGGAAACCCAATCGAAAAACGATCATTAGGAAGACCTAAACGCAGATGGAAGGACAATATTAAGGTGAATCTAGTCAGAAATGGGAATTCAAAATTACGAGCTGAATGCAGTTCGCTAAGGACAGAAATCAATGGGGAGCCTTTGCGGATGCTACATTAAAACTCCGGGTTCCGTAGCCCATAGAGAGTTAGTTAGGTATTAATGATTACTATATAACGTGGTGTTGGCCCTGTGATGCTTGAGCTACAATATGCTCTTTCTTAGTGGATTCTGTGCTGATGCTTATCGGTCGCGTCATTGCCAGTGATGACGTCGACATTTTAAGTAAATCTTATCTTATGATCAAAATGTTGTTTCCGGGATCATATTTCAGGATGACAATACTTATATTCATTCAGCTAGAGCTGTTGTGGTGTGGTGTGAGGAATATTGAGATGAAGCTGAACATTTACCCTGACCTACCTAAACTTCGGCCCTGAAAATAGGACGTCCATTCAATAAATAGCCGGAAGTTGCATAATAAGTACAAAACTTTGACAAAGTTTGTGCTTCTTCGTTAGTTTTTCATGGTGTCCTAGAACTATTATTAGATGGGTCTGGCACGCCTGCCTCGGAATTGAGTGATCTAGAACTATTATTAGATGGAATTGAGTGATCCATTGTATTTAGAACGGTGTAATATTCTACTTTCTACCAATCACGAGCTCTATGACTCCATTCCACGTCACACCAGATCTGTTCTGAGGGCAAAAGATGGTCCATTGGCAGTTGATTTTGCTAAGTGTTTCCATTAAATTGCTCAGTTTCTATAAATATAGTATATAGGGTCTAGTTGGGAACCTTCTCTTTTTTATCAAGTCGTTTAAAATCCAAATTTCGTTTCAAGATCACGATCTACAAGTAATATTGTTAAATGGAACCATAGATCAATTATCATTGTGGCCCCTGATATCATTATCAAGAGGTTAACTCTTTATAACAGCGGCAAACTTCGACTCAATGGCAGTCCGCGAATATCAACTTAAACCCCTTTGAAAGTTCTACTGCTAATACGAAATTTTGCTTTAGTTTTCAGTTTAGAAATATTGCTTTAGTTTACAAAGCATTTCTGGATTGGTTGCTTGGTTTAGAGCTTAACGTTCCTTTCAGAACCGAGACTAAATGAGACGTGAACCTCCAGCTTAAAGAACCACACGAAATCACGCCGGGAATCGAACCCGGGTCTCTCGCGCCGAAGACACGTAAGGTAACCCAATACCAACGAGAGAGCTCACGCATTTAGCGAGGCCGCTACAAATCGAATCGAAGAACGTTAATGCTATCCTCAAGTTTTTTTATTTCATTAGGACATTTGTAGCAGTAAAGAAAGAAGTAAATATGAATAATGAACTTCTATAGTTCCTAAACTAATAACTATGAAATTAGTACCTTCAATTGCTGTCTATGACTTTAATTTTGTAAATTAAATTCGCATTATATTATAATAGAATGTTTGAAGCTCACAGTAAAGTGTTTACTGAACTGAGAACGAGGTGCAATCGAAATTTTATACCAAAAGAAACGAAGATTTCTGTGTCTTTTCTTGGTTTATAGTATAGTAATACCTTGAGTTACGTAACTAATTAATTTTGTAAACATTTACGCAATTTGAATTATTGAATTTAAATTTTCAAAGCCGAATTTATAAATTGCTTAAGTGTAATTTCGTAAGAAACTGCAATCATTCACAAGACAATATTATTTTATAAATTTAACAAATGAAACATCATGCAACATTCGATATACACCATAAAATTATGACATCTATATATATTATGTCAACATAATATTTGGCATACTGATATATTGTTATTTTCAAGATTTTATCAAGTAATTGCGAATTGGTAAATCGGGTATTAGAAGCTTCCCAAACGTTTCAGGATAGCCAAGACAGTCTCGAATCTTACATCAACTGTCCCTCCCCCAAAATTATGTAAAACTTCAAATTTCCCAGTTTTCCTCCAAAAAATACGTTAATATCATTAGTGCGATATTAAAAAATGTTAGTCATCAATACTCAACTGATAAGAATAATCTATTCTTTTATTAGTCATCGATACTCAACTGACGGGAACACTCGACTTTTCATTAGTCATCGGTACTCAACTGACATAGAGAATCAATGACTAATCCGGGTTTTTTACTCTAAAATATGGGAGACCTAACAATATGTATTACTGATAAGAATGTTAGGCAACCGAAACGACACAATGACAGGGTCGGGTTGCATAACCTACTGTTAACTAAAGCAATTCCAGGTAGGCTAGCCATCAAGATACCTAGCCCACCCATAAGAACTGAATGTTGTAAAGGCAATTTCTATATTGTAAAACTCCCTACAAGAAAAACAAAAAGGTGGCACTTGAGTAAGAAAGTAACAACAAAACCCCAAAACGTTAAAATTTCCAATATTTATCCCCCAAAAATATATTTCTTTTGTTTAAACTCCATCCCCCAAAACCAGCAGTTCTGCATCTCTAATCTTAAGGCAGTGTATGCGTCAACTTCAGAAATCAACTCTGATACAACATCGGATCTTCTATATGCATCTTATAACGAGCTTGCAATAAAATTTCGAGTATTTTATGAATTTATAGGCCCTATCACAATATTTGGCGTAAATACTTATCAACAAACTCCCCCTTTTGTTAACCATACATCTCCCTTCCCTAATGATCCCCCAACACACTTACCTTCAACCTCAAAACGCTCTTAACCCATTGACTTCAGATGTTGCCCATCAATGGAAGTGAACAATGTTTAGGTTGAACTTTCATTTCAAAAATAGAAGTAAGATTCCATCAAAATATCAATTTTTGAACAGTGTGATTATTTATTTTATTTTCAGTTCCTCCCGACATCACGGACGAAGAAACCAGCTCGGATATAACAGTTCAGGAGGGTGAGAACGCAACCTTGGTATGTAGAGCAACTGGACATCCACCCCCGAAGATTCTCTGGAGACGGGAGGACGGGGAAAGTTTGATTCTTAGGAGAGGCTTCCGAGAAGTAGAACGGGGTAAGTCCAATGCTTCCAAAGAATTTTAAAAATAACTCTTTTTAGATTTAAATGCGCTTTACTCTTGCAATTTGCCTCAATCGTTCTGCATATTTGACAACCTTATCCGGGCAGTCATGTAAGTCGTATTCAGCACTAAACTCTGAACTTACTATACAACAGTTTTACCATTGTCCCTAGATAAATTTTTTGTTCATTAACTTGCTTAGTGCTCATGGAAGCATTAAAAATTAATGTTAGAAAACCAATTATAATCAATACATCTTGCAATGTAGCCCATTAATATGTATTTTACTGTAGAAATCTCATGTATTTGCATTATTCTGATGTTCTGTTTCTCAAGTAGGCCCTATATTTAAATAAGTTGAATTTTGCAATAATTCTCCATGCACTATGGTTATTGTCTAAGGTATAATGTCATATTTTTGTGGTTTCTTCGGAAAGTTGTAAGAATTGATAGAAAGAAATATATCAGAAAGATTAAGGTTTTATTTCTAAGCATATCTCCTCATAGGCTACTATTTTCAACGTCATTCCAACACATTGATGAGCAGAATATGTCGATTTGTACAGGTACATGGCTGCAAAATAGCCTATCACTTCTTCATTGTGCTGAAATTTATTGCCACCTAAAGGTGTGTAAACCGACGGAAGTCAATGACGGCAAGATAAGACAAGTACGGTAGCGCTTGGAAGCGAAATTCGGTCAAGTTTGCGGCTTGTGACCAATGCTGAATGCTCCGGTGCGAGCAGGCGCGGCGCCCATCGCGCCGAAAGCTTCCTCATGCCCAACTCTTTAGTGAGAAAGTGATGCACCTGGTCCCCTGCGTTACTTACTAATGCAGGGGAGCTTTCTCACGCATTTCAATCATCGGTCAGCCAGCACTATACCATGGGCTTTACTAACAAGTAAGCCTTTCTGTTGTGATCCGACCTTGAACAGCATCGTCCGTTTGCTAACAGTAGTAAATAACGTCCTGAGTCTCCTTACGCTGTGTCCAATTAGGCTTTCATGGCTATAGCATTCAAGTCCCTTTTTCACCAGAAACTTGTTAACCACATGAACTTCTTTCTGTTCCATGTTGGCAAGACCTATGTCTAGCACCAAGTATTAGTGCCTATGCAAAACAGACTATCGAACCATTGGCGATGTGCGTTTACCTGCACGTGCAGAATAGATATGACCTTGTATTGCTCATGCTTTCGTTCCGATTGCAACGCCACCTTTGACCGAATCTTAGAACTCCTCGAAAAGCCCACGTATACGGTTCTTCCTTCTGTAATACAAATAAGTATGAACTACTTAGCGCTCCTAGCGAAATTATCCGGTCTTTCATTCAGACATTCTTCCATTGAACTTAATTTACAGAGTATAAGAAACAATATTGCTTTAATTTTCCTTCCTCAAGTTCTTTATTAAGTCAATAGGTTTCTGCATTTCCTATCTCAGTATCATATTTCGAATGTTCCTGTGTTTGTTCGAATTTGTATTTCAGTTTTGTAAATAATTTGCAGTTTTCACTCACTTGTTTTTCATTCTAAACATCTAGACTATGTGTCTATTCGTTGACATCAAGATTCGCCTAATAACTTCTTACAATAGAATTTACATATGAAAGCTTATGAGAATAATGTAGGTATATCTTGAATTCAAGATTTGTTTAATGCGTAATTATGTTGCTATTAGTGACAAGGAACAAAACAAAAACATGTAGTTATTAAAGCAAGAATATATTTTTAAAATCCACATCAAAATAATGTAAGCATAATAATATGACTAGGTACGTCTAAACCAGAGTATTGATAAAGTTATCCATTTTAAAAAAAGTTACAGAAATCATAAAATACAGGAACAGAAATTCTAATATAAGTTTGCACAAATTACAAAATAAAGTTACACTAGTTGTTAGGAATCACTAATCACATCTAAATAAAATACAGTGACCATCATACTGTACTATGTTTATTTTTCGTAATTCTAGACTCTTTTTTTTTTTTTTAGTTTTACAATACGTCGATGAACACCACTTCGCTTTCTTTGATTTAGCGCCGTGACCCATCAGAAGTTGATACATTGTGGTATCATTCTCTGTTTGTTCCTACTTCAAAAGATCCATAAATCTGTATATATTCAGATGTGGATTCGATTCGATTTAAGTTGATTTTGAGTTTAGCGTACCGTTCATCAGCGAGGACATTTGAGACGTGGACCTACAGTTTAACGTGGGATCCGAACCATATGAGCTCCCATCTGGAATCGAGCCTGGGTCTCCCACGCCCAAGGAGCGTGCGCTAACTGCTTAGCTACGAGGGAGCTCAGGTATGGATTCCCTGCTTTCTTGTTGATTTTGGAATATCATGGTATACCTCAATTTGTTGTTCTGTCTCTGTTGTTATGGTACTGGTTGCTGAAGTTTCTGCAGGAAAGAAATAAAAAGCCATCAGCAAGGTTCTTCACAATAGTGAACCGGGAAAAAAATATACACAAATATATAATTAATGGTTTATGCATCTACAAATGACTATTTTGGGAAACTAGAAATTATAGATGAGGTTACCATACATTTGTTATTTAAAAAGAAACAGAGCATATTGAACAGAAAAATTGGTTTAAATCTATCTGAAACATGGATTTGTGCAAGAACAATTCTATTTACAAGATTCTAATCCGGATGTAGATAAGTGTCTTTTTCCGTCTGAGAAATAATAGTTACATAGTATAAAGAACAAACTCCAGACGAGAGAGAAAATAGTATTTAAGGAGGAATATGTGCCCCATTCTCGTCTATCCTTGTCTCAACCACGTAGTAGTGGAATTCTGGAGCTTGTGGTATGTCCATAGCATTTTCTATGGCATCAGTGAAAGTATCTTATATCTTGTCTTCTGGAGCAAGAGTTAGTGCAACAGCTCTTTTGACCCACTTCCGAACATTCTCATTTTCTTGATATGGTTTGACTGATCCTGTTCCTTGAACCTTTCTCCACATACACTGCGAGTAATGAAAGTAACATCCTTGAATTTTTCCTTTTGAAAAAAAAATGAACCCTTTCGTGGATAAGTGGTTAGAGTACCTGTCTTTGACGTGGGAGACCTGGATTCGATTCCTGGCTGGAGCTCATGTGGTTCGCATTCCACGTTAACCTATAGATTTACGTTTTTTTTATAGCCTGGATGCTGAATGGGACGCTAAACTCAAAATCAAATAAAACAAAATAAAAAGAAGTTAGATGCAACACACGTGTTGATTTTCGCTGTTGTGTGTTCTTGCGACTTCAGAACCACCACATCATAGGCGCGAGCAGCAGATTTAATGGGTTGTTCACAAGGGTACGTGGGCCAATGATTGTGTAATTACATAGCGTTTTATAACGTTTCTTCGAATTTTTCAGCACCAAATTTATATTTGAAAACATCATCTCAGACTTAATTAATAAGGACTGAAGGAATACTTTCTAAATTCTCCACACTTGGAATGGCCGGTCACTGATTTTGAACCCCACTCCTCTTGGTTATGGAGTGGAAGTTTTTACCCCTCAGGCTTTACTTGTACAGTAATTGCTAGTAATGTATCAATACGGCCATTTCTGATATATACATTCACACACGACTAAACACGAAAAACACACACACACACACACACACATATATATATATATATATATATATATATATATATATATATATATATATATATATATATATATATATATATATATATATATATAAAGTAGAACTTCGAGAAAAACTCGTTCGTGGGAACATAAACACACACACATACATGCGCGCAAATAGAGACCACGGAAAAGAGAAAGAGTGTGAGAGAGCGGAGGTTGGCAATTTCCTTTGACTGAATTTCCAATTTCGTTCTTTTTTTTTTTCTTTCTCTCTCTGTGTCTCTGCGAGAAACGCCAGCAAATAATCGTTTACGAGATGCTCGTCCGACCAGGGACAAGCTATCGCAGAGCAAATAAGAAGCTATGCTAAGACTGATGCCTTCACATACACGGTTCTCTCGGAAATGGGATAACTTTTTTAAGTATCTCACACCATATATATATATATATATATATATATATATATATATATATATATATATATATATATATATATATATATATATATATATATATATATATATAAGTGCATGTCGTCATGAATGAAGCTTTATTCGACTCTCGGAGACATTAGATAAAGAGGAAAGATGTATTGGCCACAATTGCAGGAGATGAGGATGGGGGAATGAAATGGAGTCTGTTGCCAAGGAAACGCGTTAACACAATGATGAAATGTTTGCACTTACGTGTATCAGAAAAAGCGACAATGTTGGACATAATTTATTATTGCGTGTTGATAATGTACTGGTGGCAAAGCGTCCTTTGTCTTTTTTTTCTTACAGCGTGGTTGATACGTATTACTTCACTATATAACTAACAACGCCTATCAGAAAGTTGTAGAATTACTTTTGTTACCCCTTAATCATTAATATCAAACTGTTGCTGACCCGTCAATAAGAAAAACCTGTTTTCTTTCTTTCCTTAGATAGTGCTGTAAAGAAATATTGACGAACTGATGTATACTATTCATGAAGTCAAATCAGGGTACGAATGAACAACAGTCGAATTGGAGCAGGCCCGTAGCCAGCCCAAAACTGTAGGGAGGAGGTGGAAGTTAGGTAGAAGGTAGGAGTCCGACCCAACCATATTATAGTTCATTTGCAAGCCTACCGTGAAAAGTTCAGGAGGGCTAGTAAAAATTTAAGGGGATCGGTTCCCCTAGACCTCCCTGGATACGGGCCTGAGTTGGGGGAGACAACAATTATGTAAAAGAAAACTATTCACATTGGAATATCTCAACATAGAGAGTTCACATACTCGAACATACATAATTTTTAAACTAGGCAAGATCAGGGATCTCTCTACACACTAGTTCAGCCAGTAATTACATTTTTAAATATATGTTCTCAAATTAATTAAATTTTGAGTACTTCTGGCGATGCATCATTTTATTAATTCTAGAGTCAGTTATTAGAGTGCATTTGTTTTATCTTGCCACACTTAACGCCAATGCACTTGGTTGGCCTTTAAAGTATTTCTGCTAGCACTCACGTGAACGTTTTAATTCAATAGACGTCTTATTGGTTCTGTCGTGTAGGTGACGTTAGTTATCAGCCAGTCCATCAAATGAGATCATTGTTATTTGGCGGATAGTTAAAGTGCTTAGTCGCTACACGCAAACAAGTGTGTTACAGTGATTTGTGAGTCGTTTCGCTGTGTTTCCTAGCGTATTGTAACTCTCAACCGTAGCATGGCAACAACGCGTTGAAGACAGATCAATCCTTTAGGACGGAAGTGTGCCAAGATAAAACAAACGTACTCTAGTGGGGAGATTTTCTTCAAAAAATATTAAGTGGAGGAATTACCCCTACTCGCCCCAGTATATGTCAGATATAAGCATACTTCTTGAATGGATACAAAATGGTGGAAGAACTCACTGGATTAGGTTTGTGTTAGGATATAAATATGAAATATTGCAGAGGAGTAATGACCTGAACCCTGTCTTCTGACGATACTATCATGTTGCCGCAAACGTCTCTCCAAACGCAAAAGTTTTACATATGAGAAGGTTGTGAGATTGTGGGCGTTGTGGGTACACGGCTCCATACATCTATGCTGCATCTTGAGACTTTCGTCTACATTCACGTAACACTAACAACATGTAGATACAGTGATCAAACACAGTAATTATCTTGTTCGTACACTTATACTAGTAGTATACACAGAATTGCTTTGCAATATTGAAGCAATCATGTGTCTGTTGTCTTGCTTGTAATGCTCTTCACCACAATACTCTTAGAAAATCCGTGCTGCTTGCTACTGTGTTCGATTCTTTCACATGCAAAGTATTCAACTACAATATCTACACACAACTACACTGGGTACACTTTCGCTGCGACCTCTACTACAACCCTCTACCACCCTTACAAATAGCTAAGCTATGGGATAGCTACGATGACGTACCTGTTAAACAACATTGTTCAACGAGAACAAACCACTGATAGTCATGCTGCATTTATCACTTTTCCATTAATTCTCACTGTAATACTTCATAGTATTCATACGCCTGGCACAACACAATTCTCCCAAAGTCTAATCACAAGTTGTGGCAACAGTAATGCAGATACGAGTAAATATTCACCAGAAGTCACTCGTTTTCTCATTTTAGAGTGAGTTCAACTTAACATTCTCCGTTCCTTTTACGTCAACCTTGTTGACACTTGAACCAAGCTGCCTTTACTACGTTCGTAGAACACAATGTCGTTTTCTACTACAAATCCGGCAAGCTTATTTGAAACAGGATACATTGTTGGCGTATACTTTGCAAGTTTCATATATTGATAGTTGTTTTCTGGCAAAGTTCTTTCGCTTTCCAAAATGTATCAAATGAGGTATCACTCGATCCATGTTACCATTTAAAGTTTTTCAAGTCGTTCCCAGAACCCTCCTCAGGAGCGGCCCTGGATTCAACACAACAATACGGCAAACAACTTTGGTGTCATTTGCTTAACGTTGTTTAGGGCATTTGGTGCCCAGTGGGTTCCAAAGACACTTAGATGGGGCTCTGGGGGCACTTGCTTTTCACAAAATTTTATCGAACTCCCTGCGCTCTTCATTTTTTTGGCCCTTATCATTTTGCTTCTCCAATGCATGCTTGATCGGACATTATAAATATATATATATATATATATATATATATATATATATATATATATATATATATATATTGCGAGAGCTTCAGATGCCTTATAGGTTCTCAACAACACAAGCCAATCCAATACGGACTACACACCACATAACAGGAGACTGGCCATAGAAATGACGACATAGACACCATGTATACTAGAGCACATAATTGTATCTGGAAGTAAGAGCAGTTCAATTATCTTCACTTTTCCTGCATTTTAAGAGGAAATACTAGAAATCGCTTACTTTTTGAAAATCGCAGACCCGATGAACAATGACTACCTATTAAAAACATTTAGTAACTTCAGTACAAATTTATCGATTTTAATGGTGCAAGTTTTATATTACATAGTCGGATGATACAACTTTACTAAATTCACATAGACACAAGTGTTGCAATTCCACATTGGATATTATGAAACAAACTGGGACCAGTCAACATATCATACAAGCATTGTTTCTTCAAACTCCATGCGTTGATCAGAATCTTCTGCCGTTAGCTGTTGGCAATAACGGTCGATCGTCCTGGAGTTTCGGAATTTGGATTCTTTATAACAAAATACATGGAATCTATACATTGGGATCCGGAATAGAAAACTTTTATTTTGTGTGTGTGTGTCTGACTGTGTAATTACTTGTTACTTCATGTACATTTATACACATAAAACAGTAAAATAAAATTAAATAAATAATAATAATCCTTTTGTATTGTAGAATATGTTACATATTGGCTGTTCTAAAAATGGCTCCCACGGAGAACGGAGCACAATTCTTCAAGTCAAATAAATTGAGAATGCTCTATAACACTAGGGATCTCCTTTACCCGCTACGAAAAATTAAAAAAAAAATATCTGACAACGTCGTAGATTAACGTGCAATCATTAGCGTTGCTCAACGTCCATTAAGCAGTTACATTGATTGTTACGTTAGTTAGTGGTGATAATGTCAATATTTATTGACTTCGGCTACCATCTGGAAAGAATCGATGTAACTACTTGATGGATTGATAGATCTAGTCCATGGTTCCTTAGCTGTGACGTTGTCACATAGTGCAATTCGCGTCTCCAGACGAGGACCCGAAAGGTATACAATTAGATATATATTTTTTGCTTTATTTTGATCTGTAGAATGGTGCTCTGCGGTCTGTGGGAGTCATTTTTAGAACATCCGATCTGTATATATACCTAGGTAGTTTTACGTTCCACAATTAAGTCCTGTATGTTAAAAGACTCTCATGACTAATCAAAGTGAATGATTATGAAGAATTTATGGAATGAAAATGTCGAAGTAAACGAGAGAATCGAGAGAGAGAGTCCACAGTCATGATATTTTCCATCACGAAGTCCCATGATCTGAGATCGAAGCAGGGAACCCCGTAGCAGAAATGAGCCACTGCGCCTTCCATATCGTATATGTATAAAAACTTTGAGATTTATGTCATGAAATGGTAACCTAAACACTATAGCTGAAAATTCTTTAGGAAGGAATTTTTGGGATATTATATTGTTACCATTCCTTTGTTTAAATTTTTTAGTAAAAAATAAGTTTACTGATAAAGCTTCCTTTCTTGTGTGATTTTTAACAGTGTTTCTTCCTTCTTTCTTCTGGGACAAAAAGATAAGGAACACTAACTCATCTGCTAAAGTATATATATATATATATATATATATATATATATATATATATATATATATATATATATATATATATATATATATATAAAGAGAGAGAGAGAGAACATGGTACGGAAAAATCATTTGCACATTTAATACTCAGAAAGCGAGTATATCCCAAAGCTCAAAGCTTTATACATATATATTCTGTATGGAGTTATTCATTGTCATTCGTTTGTAAAGGCAATACTAAAACCATCCTATGAGACTCTCTCTCACACACACATACTTACTAACGTACAAAGCCGAAAGAAGTTTTGTATATGTACCCTGGAAAATGCAATAGTTTGAAAGGAAGCAAGGATAGGCAGAAAATGCTCCATGACCCTGGGGATAGTTTATAAATCAATTAGCCCGAGTTTCTCCAACTTTTGACGGTTTCTCTCTATCCAGAATTGAGAAGCAACTTTGCCTAGGGATACACAGCTCATTAGTGGTTTCAGTATGTTTAGTAGGCAAAAAATGAAAATAAATTAAAAAGTTCATTTTTCTCTCTCTCTCTCGTTGGCGGTGGGTGGTTGATGAGAAGTAAGTCTCATTTATAAAAATGTGTTTGAAACATTGAATATATGAGGTCAGAGAAACAGAGGGAAATTTTGATGAAAAGAGATATCTCAAAACAAAGTGAACAAAATCGTAGAAAGATTCAACAGAAACAATTCTACAATGCCAGTCTTTTGTTATGAATATATATTGCTTCTTAATTTCTTAGTTTCTTTTCATATTTTTTTCAGAATGACTTCATATTTTCTTCAACAACAACAACAACACACACAAAATAGCAAATTTTTATTCATATAGATTAGGATGTATTCATTGTTTTGTCTTTATATTCTATATATTTTGTATTACTAGTTCGACTTTTCCGTTTATTTCTTTTCTTTCTTTCTTGAAGATCGTGCTTTGGAGTTTGAATTTATTTATTTTTTTATATTTTGCGTTCCTATTCAACGCCGAGGTTATAGAAGACGAAACCTGCTATTAACGTGTAGGGATTAGTGTAGAGCGTTTTGCACTTTTGTTGGAAATTCGATGACGGCTAGTGCGGAAAAGGTGTCATTAGTGGCACCGACCTTACTGATTTTTTTTGTTTGTTTGTTTTTTGTTTTTTTAGACAGCCCTCAACGGACTTAAACTTTTTAAGTGTTTGGTTAGGCAACACGCACAACACCAATGACAGAAAAGCTACTTGTGGTTCGTTTTTAGAGTAACCTGATGGCTATTATAATTATTTTATTAAAAGAAACTTGTAGCAATGCCAGTAAATAATTTTAAAATGTTTATGAGTCAAAGTACAGCCATATTAGCTCAGTTGTTGGAATTAATGTCCAGATTTTGTTTGGAATGCCACGTTAACGATGATTTTAGGCATAGCTCTTGATATAAAACGATTTTCTTTGTGCAACTTTTCGCCAGAACTCACCACGGGGAGGTGGTTGCATATCGAGAGAAAATTCATATATTAAATCTGTATAATTGAATAATACACACATATTTTAGGATTGTACATATTTTATTGAATCCTTTGTTTTCATATGCAATACACAGTAGACATTTTTGTATATACAGAGGCCACGGTAGCTCAGTGGAAGAACGCTTACATCTTGTGCGTGGGGCTCCTGGTTCAAACCCCGGTCAAATAAATTTGTAGTGGAAAATATCGTTCTCGGGTTATTGTATTATACCATGTTATTCGCATTTCCTTTTACACTCTCATTCCACCAATTCTTTCATCATAATTCACTTGATTTAATCATCTTCTCCCTTCACCTAAAGGACATAAGCGATGGGCGTTAAACTAAAAAATTTCATTGCATTTTCTTGTATATATCTTCTCAAAAAAAGTGAATTATTACACTAGAGAACAAATTTGAACATTGTGTTTGTTACAAGAGAATTAAAATTTGTTCCTTATTTATTTATTTCGACTTATTTTACATGTCGAGGTTAAGGCTATATGTAGCCTTATCTACCACCTAAACATGACACAAAATTGAAAAATGAAAGAATATAGCTAACAATAGCAAAAGAAAAAAAGTTAAAAAGTAAAAAAACACAAGAAACAGACAGTCACTTGAATACACACACGAACACCCCCCCCCCACACACACAAATATAATATAGTGCTACACGAAAGTACATATATGTGACAATATATAATAAATGTTGAGTTTCATATCTTTATGACAAGCTTATCTATTGGCTCTTCTGTCTCCGTGTCCATTCAACCCTGCTTCGATAACAATAAATTATAAACTGCTCTTCGGAATGAAAAATAACTTCGAACTCAGTATAATGTCTGACAAGGCTCTGCGCATTAATGTGCACAGCATTGAACGTTGGTCGCTTCGGTTTATTAAGTTCTGTTTGCAATAAATACTGAGGGCCTTCGTAAGACACTTGGAGATCGGGTAGCTGTAAAGGTTCATTGTCTTCGAAAACAGAGGGACATATTTTATTTAGTTTGGTTAAAACGAATGAAGAGGGGCTATGTTTGTTGCTTATATTGTCAGTCATTGTACTCATGTAATATTGAATATTTCAATGACAGGTATTGCGAAAAAACAGAAAGACTAGAGAAAACGAAAAGACTATAGAATGGAGATTTACTGTTTCCTTGTTGCTTGAATTTTTTGCGCTGATTTCAAATTTGTTTTCAGTTTCTTTCTACCGGGCTCAGTTTTAGAGTAACTGGAGCTCGATGGGGAAAAGCTAATAACGGATTTGAATTCAGCACATCAAAATCTATAAGAGAAAGGTGTCAGTGCGTCTGTAACAAAAACACTGTCGTCAAGTGTTATTTACTTGAATAGGGACGTATGCATGGATGGTCTGAACACCCCTTCCCAAGAAATCCCTACTTTTCTGTTAATTTTGTCTAATTTTATCAAATTTTAATATAATTTTTCCTTATATTGAATTTGAACTCCTCTCTCGAAATAAATTCCTACGCACGTTCTTGTACTTGACTATCAGTTTTTTGTTTGCTTTTTCGATTGCATTTAAGTAAAGTAATTATCACCGTCCATCAATTATAATCTATCGTTATTATTGTAAATTTGGTGAAATGGTGTCTATCGTCGACGTATTCTGACGTATTACGTCGTCGTAACAGCGTAAGAGTGAACATTATCTCAAAAACATTGGTTAGTTTATGAAGTAGTATTTTGGGATTTCTAGGAAATTAAAAAAAGAAATTGTAATATTAATATTTGACTTTCATAGCATTTCAAAATAATACTAAAGAGCGAGTATGAGCATAAACCCAACTATACCTTGATAAAATACATATACTAAATTTCATGGAAATATTATAATTTTAAATAAAATTTTCAAACCAAAACGTATGTATCATTATTCAATCTTCTAAGGTGAGATTTAATTTACACTCTACAGGGTGGCCCAAAAGCACTGTGCTGATCAGGTCATTGCATTTTATATTCTTATTATTATCCATCAAGTAGACTTGGTTTCTTTATTACTTGTTCTTAATGTCCATTTACTTATACCTTAAGCTTGGAAAAACCAAAGCAAATAAAACCATAAATTAGAATGTTATACTTGATCAATGCAGGCGTGTATACCTACTTTTGGACCACCCTGTATAATTCCTTATCATCTAAGTAATTTAACTCCAAGTAATAGGCCTAATTAGCAAATTTCAAAGAAAATATTCCAAGCTTTTACACAAATATTTTTATGAAAGCGATCCTAAAGCATACACATACACACACAATTGCATATGTTACGTCGATATAAAGAAGTGATTTCAAAAAATTGAGATAACTGAGTTACTCCGTTATCTTGACCGATTTTAATGTAAAAAAAAATTCAACCTCAGTTATAACCATCGCCATAACTTAGATTTCTTTCGGGGGGAGCAAGCATTAATACGCGGATTTGGGCCCTCTAGAAAAGTTCCTTTTCTAGTTCTTGGGCCCCCTCTTTTCATCTTTCTCTTGATCTTTACGCGCCTTCTGGAGCCTGAGAGTCCTCCCGCACGGCAAGGTCTGCAGGGCCTTAGTTACCCCTGGGCCCGTTCCATACATGACAAATTAATTAAGAGGACAATATTGACAAATCTCAAAGCCATGTGAGTTATTATAATTTTAAGGGCCTCTAACAGTAGACATTTTTTTTTCACTGAAATAGGCCCACGGCTCATTTTTGTTTTATTGATCTTTTGTATGCTGTTTTGGTTATGTAATGTAGTGAACCTGATTGATGCTTCATTTATAATTTCATATTCGTATCAAATATGAAGTAAGAAAATTTTGTCTGAAAATGGGCTCCCCTTGAACGGCGGGGAGGTTTCCTAGCGGGGTTGCAGTTGCCCCTTGGCCCCGCCACAAGTTACGGTCCTGGTTATAACATATGCCATCATTTTATGAAAACTCCGTAGTGTTTTTATTTGTATATATATAAGTTGGCTTTGGAATATTTCTCTCTTAACTGGGGAAGGAAATGTACACCATTTGTTTGGTCGACTCCATTATCGAGCAATACGAATAGTTGCTAAATCTTAACGAAAACATGTATCACGTTTCGTCTAGGGAACCATGATGGAAGAATTGGTACAATGAAAATGAGGGAGGAAACCAGAGTATCTGAAGAAAAACCCACGAACACGATGTTGTCCACCACAAATGGTCGGGGATCGAACCAGGTAACCCAAGCACCAGAGATAATGGCTCTACGAGTAAGCCAGCGTGTCCATTACACACACACAAAGTGTATGTCAGCCAGTAAAAGCTTCCTTTCGCTCGCTCAGAAGCTTATAGTGTCACATACAGTAGCTACTAGCATTTTTTAACTAGAAAGACGAACTTACATTATAGTTCTATAAATTTCATAATTCACTAACCAGGAATGCTTCCCAACTGTAAAGTGGGTTTTGCATAAACTAAAAATAATATATAACCCATATAAAGACATAACATATCCCAAAGTTGTAGGTGCCAATGGGTGTAAATATTGAAGTTATGACACAATAAAAAAAATTGAGAAAACTTAACCCACACAATAGTTAAATTTTAAAGATAAATTCAAATAACTTCAAAAGTTTTTAAATGATCTATAAGAAATTCCAATAACATTATACAAGCTATCCAAAAACATTATCATCGAAGCTGTGTTGTATGTAATCTAGTGTTACCAACTCGGTTTTCACTTTTTATTCTTTGTAATGAATGTTCCAAACGGAATAGTTTTCAAACTAATGCAACACATTTGTCATACCAAAACATTTAATCTTACAAATCATAGAATCATAATGAATTCGTGGAAGAAACATTTATAGGCTCAAACTTAAAATTTAAAAAAAAACACTCGTTTGTCCCAGAACCTGCCAAAAGGCAGAATATTTAATAATAATAATAATAATAATAATAATAATAATAATAATAATAATAATAATAATAATAATAATAATAATAATAATAATAATAATTTGTATATTTTGATATAAGAAATGTGTCGTATTAATTTAGAACTTTTCCGTTGGGAATATGCTTTACAAAAGTATTGAAAAATAATGTTATATTCTGACAACACTGTGGAGCCGCTGTGGTTTAGTGGTAAAGCGTTCGCCTTTGGTGCATGGGGTCCCTGGTTCGATCCTATCTCGCGTCAAGTAAACTTTGAGGTGGACAAACACCGTGTGCGTAGGTTTCCTTGGGTTCTCCCGTTTCCTCTCACTTTATTTATTTCACCATTTCACTCGTCATCACCGTCTCCTTTAGTCTAGCCGGCATAACCGTAGGACGTAAAACTCTAAGATTTCATTTCATTTTTCTGACAACACTGTTGAGTCCCTGTGCATATTTTTGTACTTGAGGTTAGTATAGTTTACTTTACAAATACCGTTTGCGATTTTATTCAGAAACTATATACTTTTCTATATCTATTCATCCAAAGTGTAACAATCTATATCTTCAAATAACTCATAAAGTTACATCATCGCTTTGTATTAGACATTTATATATCGTTATGCAATCAACTTATACACGTAATAACATGATGCAATACCATTTCAAAATAAGAAGTGCACACCGAGTTGGTAACACTGCATTGTATACAGTTTTGGTGAAAATCCATTTGAATAGTCTCAATGATATGTATAATCTATACTAGAATTGGTTATAAATTAAGTAAATACGTTTGAAGTTATTTGAATTTATCTTAAAATTTTACCTTGTGAGGATTCACTTATTTTTTAATCTTTATTGTACCTTAACTTCATTATTTATGTACATTAGCCCCTACAACTTTGAGATATGTTATATCGTTATAAGAGCTATTTAAACCTTCTTTCAAATTGTGGAAAACCCATTTTACAGTTGGGATGCTATCCTGGTAAGTAATATTTTCTAAATACTAATAATTACGCAGAGAAATTTTAGTATTATTACACGCGGTTATTAAGAATATCTCTGTATGCAATGGGAAGTTAACTCACACTCTACATCTTCAACTATCTTCAACTATACCGTTCGACAATTAAGTAATGAGATTAATTTTATTTTGACGAAACAGTGAATACAATCCATAAAATAATATGTGCTTTCCAAAGAGTAATCCCTCCTCTACAATCTGATAACACCGCACTGTCGCACGCGAAGCATGACGGGAAACATTACCAGCACTCACTGGGAGGCCCTTATCACGCTAGCAGCATGGAGCAGAGAGCAACTATCGAATTATGTGTTAAACTGGGCAAAAGCTCCAAAGAGACTGTTGATTTGATGCGGAGACTGTATGGGAATGTGGGGATACCGAGAAACTTTGACTTTAGAAGTCAAAAGTGAAGACAATGCTCCTGTGTTTCTACGACAGTAAGGGTATCATTCATTGTGCATTTGTACCAGAGGGTTATACACTGAATACCCAGTTTTAAGTGTTTTGGAGTGTTTCGTAAAGAAAATTCGTCGTGTTTGACCTGAATACTCAGTCCCAGGTAGCTAGTTCCTTACCCATGACAATACACCCACTCACTGGGTAGTACTTGTTCAGGAATACTTGATCAAAGAACAAATGTGTGTTCTGCAGCTCTCCCCCTATTCTCCAAATATGTCCCCCAGCGACTATTTTCTGTTCCACAAACTGAAGTTACCATCAAACGGAAGACTTTTTAACAATATTGAAGACATCCAAGCAGCTGTGACAACGGCATTACGGAACGTGCTACAAACTGAGTTGCAGAGATCATTCTACTTCTTGCGTGATCATGCCACTCGCTATACTGACGCAGGAGGGATATACTTTGAATATTAAATAGGTATTATTTCATTATCTTTGGTCACAATAAAATCAGTCTCATTTCTTAATTGTCGGACGGTGTATTAGTTGAAATAAAATTTCCTATATTCTCTCATTCTTGCTCATTGTCCTCCTTGTTTACGGTTGCTTACTAAAACACTTAATTCGCCTACTGCATAATTTTGCGACGAATAGAAGACTACCCTCTTATACATGCCAAAGGAGTGATGATTTGACATTAAAGGTAGACATAATCAATACACTAAACATAAAGTTCTCGCTGTTTTCTTTTAATCTTCTGATTAGAAAATTTCGAGAGAGAATAAACCGAATGTCAGACGAAACACTGTACGAAGAGAAAACCAAAGGCTGTAAGAGTCCTACGTAGCTAAGGTTCTTCATTGCAGAATATCCAAGTTAATCTCTGATGAAGTCTAATGAAAGGAGAACCATCTTCAAAGAGCAAGTAGTCTCGAGTCAGAAGAAGTCACTCGTCTCACAGAAGCCTGGACTCGATCCTGCAATGATTACAGAGAATCCGCCAATCACGAGAATCGCCGGATGACTCAACAAATCGACCCAGAGACAATATGCACCCGTGATGCTTAGCCAAGATTCGTACTCAGAGTTCAAGATTGCAACCAAAATGACTACCCAAAATAATACATTAGCTACAGCAAATTTTCCTTTACCTAAACCCATTTATTCGTTTCTTTACGTCGAAGTTACAGCCCTTTTATCCTCAAATTATGGTATCCATGAGATCTTGTATTAATAATGTGTTACAACCATAAGAGACCCGTAAGTAACATTCCCACATTTCGTAAGTACCATTCATTCGGGGCACCGTAACACAGAAGGTTGTTCGCTTTATGTCCGACCATTTTGACCAGCACTTGCTTTAAGAGATACCACGCCGCTACCACCATTCATGTTCTAGTAGACCATCAGTATTGTCAATTATCAGGCGGCATGAGAATTCTGACCACTCCTCCCTGCACGCTTTCCATAGACCGTCCAGACTGCGTGGGCGGCGATGTTGAAGGCGTCGTTTTAACAATTCAAATGCATAAAAAACCGTTGAACTGGCATCTAGGGTTTTCATAGGAATGTCTTCAAACGGAATGACACGAATTTCTAATTCTTCTGGTATTTCCTGATGAAAACGTAGTGATGTTCTGGCGGTATGACTCGAAACCTTATCCCTATGGATCATCAATCTGAGGCGCTGATTCTTTCGTTCACAGTTGACAGTGCGAGATGCAATCTGTGCTCCATATCACGTTGCGTCGGGAAATTTTCTTGGCACGACAATCAATTGATTCAACTTGAGAGCTTCTGCTGTCACTTTGCTTGGAGCCCTACTGGTGAATGTTTCGCAAGGGTAGCCTCTTGTGCGTAACGGGCCACGATAGCTTTCACAGTAGTTATCCCGGGTCTTAACCCATTCTCTCGACACTGTTTCACAATAGACATGTACGAAAACTTAGCATGGAAAGGGGTCATTATGTAATCCTTCCAATACCGATTGATTTTTGGCGCCATTTGATAACACTCACTACCAAAACTCACGCACCTACAAGATCAGACAAAACACTGCTCCCACTAGCCAATTCATAGTTCTATCATGATACGCCAGGTGGCAGAACCGAATCAGAAATGGTCGAATATACAGCGAACAACATTCTGCAGTATTATTCTTTAGTTTCCTTAATATTTTCAAAAACGAGAAAAAAATAAGAGCTGTGAGTGCCCTTCCACTCTCTTCCCTCAACTACAAGACGTAGATGAATAATAACATTAATAATAACATAATAATAATAAATAATAACATATTATCTCAAACCTTTGATCTTTTTGCATAACGTTTATTCTTTATTTCGTTCATTCTATTTCAGTGGATACTTTTGGTGGAGAGAGCCTTCATCTAGTCAAATTAGACCGGAAACAAATGGGTGCTTATCTTTGTATAGCTTCTAATGAAGTTCCTCCAGCCGTCAGCAAGAGGATAACGTTAAACATTAATTGTAAGTAAAATTGTCTTTAGCTATATCTAGTCCATATACTTTAACATTTAAGCATGCAGGGTGTTTCAAAAAGAATGACCTGGTCATAAAAGTTCATATATACTTATAAAAATATACTACAAACATAGGATAAATTGCAAAACACTCACAAAATCTTCCAATTTTAGCTATGCTATTACAAATGCTCTAGATGTCCACCAGCAGTAGCACCACCATTCCCACTGTTTCCATAATTTCATCGGAAGTGCAAGGCCGACCTGGACTCTCACCTTTGCACTAGCATCCTGTCTCTTCAAAGTGGCGATACCAACGACGAATGTTTTCGGGTGCAGGTGGCTCAGTCTTTGCAAACTACAGCACATAAAACGCCTTCTGTTGAGTGGGCGCCTTCTTACTTCTGACTGACTGCAAACTGAGAATACGCCCTGACTGACATCTAACGGCAATTATCTGAAACTCTAGGCCACGCCCATTCAAACAACACTCATTTTCTAGCTGGAACATCCCCATGTTCCGTAATTATTACCGTCCATAATCAGGTCATTCTTTTTGAAACACGGTGTATTAAATGATGTTTTCAGTCCTATTTACAACCAGAGTTCAACACCATTGTAATAATGGTAATAATAATGGAATGTAAATAAAATAATACGACACAGCATGAAATGAAACTTCAAAATGCATAGACTTCCACATGTAGGCAAATCTTAAATATTCCTGAATGTAAGTAATCGCCGAAGAAATGAGACCAATGCAGGTGACACTGAAGGAAGAAAAAGGTTTTCCACTGCTATGTATGGTGTCGCCACTGTCGGTAAAAAAAGCGAAATGATCCAGAGTCATAGTTACTATTGTATGGCAATAGATATTTAAATACAATTCATCCACAAGTTTCGTATTATGATTAAGTTAACATTGAGCGCATGACTTTTGTTTTAAAGAGAATCATGTGCTATTAGGTGAATATTTGATCTGCGTGATTTATGGCTCTGCGTTTCTAAGAAATTTGGATTCATGAGAGCAGAGTTTCTCAAAGTGTACTCCGCGGAGCCCCGGAGCTGGCTAAAAGATGATCAAGAGATCCACAAGATACTTGGAAATATTGGAAAAAATCACGAAACTCATGAAATAAAGTAGTTATCTCGAAGAAAAAAACATTCACATCAATGGAACAATATTCTCAGGTTGCTCTTGGTCCGAAGATATTTCCGATGATTCAAATACTGTAAAATCTGTGTATTTTGAATTTGTTGCATTCTGATAACTACCAGTTGTGAACAAACTGCAATTTTCTTCGCACATGTAATACTGGTTTTCAAAATATTTGCTGACAGTCTCTCTACATTTGTAAATCTGTATTTTTGTTTTCGTCAGAGTTTACATTCCATCGATTTAAAAAAAAAAACTAGATTATATCTAAAAATTATTTTTCCTCCCATGGCTTTTATTTTTAGTAGAGTTACGAGTATTTCTAACACTATTAATCTTTTTACTAAAACATTTATGTCGTTCAACATTACTCTAATACCTTTACAAACTATTCCTACAAACTATTTAACCTTGTTCTTTCCTATCAAATGGCCGATATTCTGTGATTCTTGATTTATTCTTACTTTTCTTCAAAATACGGTAATTAAATATTTTTTCATATTGTAAATATTTTTTCATATAGAAACCCACGAGCAAGTTGTTGTTCACCACAAACTCACATGACTTGGAATCGAATCAAGGACATCTCGCACCAGAGGTTAGCATTCTACCCCTAAGCTATTATACCTAATAGGAAAGGAAAAACATTATTTCTTCATTAAAGTTTGAAGTTTAATAATATAAACTTTAATAGATGCATTAGTATCATATGATGAGACTCAAGGTACCAAGCTACCATGAAAAATTTTTTTAAAAAGTTAACGGGGACTTAAGAATGACATAAAATTTCACTTTATACTATGTAAAGTTGAGAATTCCGAGGAATAGTTGTGTACTCTAATATTCCCTTCGCTATGGGTTTTAGTTGGGTGGTTAGTGTTCAGTCCACAGAATTGCAATGGTATTTTTTTTAGCGCTATCTTGACCAAAGTTAACTACATATTTATTTAAGCAACTCCTCGAAGTGAGCTGCTCCGTGGCTAAGCGGTTAGCGTACGCACCTTTGGCGTGGGAGGCCCGGGTTCGATTCCCGGCGGGAGCTCATGTGGTTCGGATTCCACGTTAATCAGTAGGTCCACGTCTCATATAGCCTCGCTGCTGAACGGGACGTTAAACTCAAAATCAAGTCAAGTCAAGTCAACTCCTCGAAGCTCCTCACGATGCTGGTTTAACGGAACTCACAACGGGAATCGAATCCGGTACCATGCACTAAGCATTCAGCTACATTGCGGTATAATATGCCTGTACATGTTGCAAAATATGACATTATTCGTTACAATGTTAATTGGAGAGTATGCTTTATTATTATAGGTAAGCAAGGATATAGTTAATGTTAATTAATTAACAGTTCTTATGCAGTATTTTTTTTTAAATGCGAATGAATCAAATGTAATTTCGATTTGTGTCTTTTCCACAGTTGCTCCTGTGATTAAAGTTCCGAACCAACTGTTGGGAGCGCCTTTGGGCACCGACGTCCATTTGGAGTGCTACGTAGAAGCCTTCCCCAACACCATTAATTACTGGGTGAAAAACCGGGGGGAAATGCTCCTCGACGGGTAAGTAAACCATTAATTTCTATTATAAGAGGATAAGCCAGATCGATGACGGTTATTTGGGCAGTGGTATTCAGGTTTTAAGTATTTGATGGAATATACACATTGGGCTAGTTGGAATCATATTGTGTTTCTCAAGTAATATTTCTTTTAGTTTCTTTTAGAATAGTACCATTTGTACGAAATTCTATAAAATGCTTGTAATTTTATTTCACTGTACAAAAAACCGTCGTTCATCTAGATTATCTATGGTCGTCCTACACTTGATTTTTCTTTTTAAGCAAATTCAAAAGGACAATACACTGACCAGCCAAAATATTACGATCACGTATCCAATATCTGGTATGTCCATTTTTGGCTCGCAACACAGTAGCAATGTAGTTTGGCATGTAAATAATGAGGCCTTGGTAGGTGGCTGCAGGCATGGCACCTACATATATACACATAAGTCACTTAATCGCTGCTCAATTCCTGCAAACTCCGCGATGGCCTTGGATCTGACGTTCAATGACATTCCAAAATGTCCAATTGGGTAAAGATCGTTTGAGTTTGGCGGTATTATTGCAATTGAATTCATCACTGTGCTACGCGAATCACTGTAGCACAACATTGGTCTTGTGACAAGGAGTATTGTCCTGCTGAAAGATGCCATTCCCAGCTGGAAATATGGCCAATATGAGTGGGTATACCTCATCAGTAAAACCTGCCGATAGCTAGGAGTTGTCGGGATGCCCATAATGACCATAGATGACCATGTGATCGTCCTCAAATCATAAGGGAGTTAGCATCACTGTCACAATCCTACTATGAACGATTCGAGCAGCTGTTCTCCTGCAAAACGACGGTTTCTCACCCGACCATCGATGTTGTTGAAAGCAGTATCGTGATCCATCGGACTATGAAATGTGCCAATGACGATGAACATGTGTGTATTCCCGTCGTTATCGACGATGACGTGCGGTTAACATTAGTACACTTATGGGACACGTAAGCCCATATCTAACATTGTACGGCGAACCGCATGTGCAGACAAACTAGTGTTTTGTCCACTGTTAGAGTCTGCTGTTAATTGTGCCACAGTTTTAACCCTATCTTGTTGTACCCACCACGATAGTCCATGATATCCAACACCTTTAATGAGGTGCGGCCGCACTATGTCTTGTGGTTTGGTGTAAGTCCAACGACTTCGTTCAAAAAGTAGCGGCTGATCACAATATTTTTTCGCCAGTTAGTGTATATATCGTAGATGAAGTACAGAAATAAACGGATCTTATCTTAACCAAGCTTGGCATGAAGGTAGGCCTTCTATGTATGCATGTGAAATATTTTCATGTATAGACCTTGGTTCGTCGAGTTATGGATCATCAAAATTGGGGTTTGAACTAAAAATTGTATTTCGTATACACAGGAATTATCTTTCTTGACTAAAGTTGGCAAAGAGGTAGAGCTGTCTTACTTAGTAAGCATAACAAATACTTTATTGTACAGACCTTTTTCGTTTGAGTTACTGATCATCAAAGTGTGGGTTTCGACTTACTCAAATTTTTGCCCCCCTCCAAAAAAAACTAATTGCTATTTAAAAGAAGAATTTGGGGCAAATAGATGTAACAAACCTGTTAAAAGTAAATTTTGGGTTAGATGTTAAGTAAGTACAGTGTGTACTTACAATGAAGATTTGATTTAAAAATCAATGAAAGGCGATTTCTTCCGCAATTGGGTAACTCTTTATATATAGGGTGTTTCAAAACAACGCCGACAACGTTTGGGAGATGATTATTGACACCGAAATAAGTCAAAAAGTATAGACTAACTTAAGGTGCAGAAATCCGTCATTTCGGAGTTATACACTGCCGAAAACATGAAAAAAATTAATTTTAAAGGTCCATATCTCCAATACAATAGGACCTACCTTAGTTGGGTCAAAACTTCGCTTAGGAACTAGTTTGTCCCCTATCCAAATATCCATGTTTTAGAATCGTGTGTCCGCAACAATTTTTATAAAAGTAGTTGGTGAGTACTTCAAATTACATGCCCGTAGCCGAACTTCCTCCATAAAAATTGTTGCATGAGTATATTGTTCTGAAACATATATTTTTGGATAGCGTACATATTAATTTCTACATGAAGTTTTGATTCGACTACGGTATGTCCCATAGTATTGGAGCTATGCGCATTTAAACTTTTTTTGTTTTCAAAAGTCTATAACTATGAAATGCCGGGTATCTGCACCGAACTGGGTCTATACCTTTTGTCTCATTTTGGGTGTCAGGAATCATCTCCTAAACGTTGTCGGTTGTTATGAAACACCCTGTATATGTATACGTATAAATATTCTGTAGCAAACTTTTATGTTGATAAAGTGTACAGTCGTATTCAAAGATATTCAACACTCCTTTTTTCTTAAATGTGCTCAACTCGAACAAGTTGTTCGATTTTTATGTATATACTGTATATATCAACTTTGGGCAGAATGTATGAGGCCACACTGAGAAAAAAAATTGTAGGTGGCGTACTTAAAAAGGTAGGTTAGATGCGTAATTCCTGTAGTTTTTGGACTTAACGTACAGCAGACGTATAACTGAAAACGCATGTTTTATAATATTTTCTGTATAAGTTTTCCATCTATACGTACTTTCTGTATGAAACAATGTAGGCAGTCAGGATCTCACATACAAATGGACGTATATAACATATAGCTGACGAAGGTAACATAAGTATGTGCATGTGATATGCGGAAAACTGTTAGATGTCAGACAACCTGTAACGACATGATGTAACATCTAAGGGCCTATGTAGCATACGGATAACGTATGCTCCGTACTGATTTCTATAGTAAGAAGAGGATACCGTATATTTATACAATATACCGCTGTTCGGAGAACGGATTTTTCTCTGTGCAAAAGATAGAAATCGAGCGATTTGATGGAGGAGATATTTTAGCCGAAAGTGGTTGATAATAAATCATTTTTGTTTTTAATGTTGATCACGATAGAGCAAAAATGATCACAGACAGCAAAAAGCGGTTTTCTACAATCGCTTAAGTGTCCTATGAATACACTTCATCTTTATCCTTAACTTCTCTACTAAAACCGTGAACCTTAATTCTCTAGTGATAGACATCCACGACAACATCCGGTTTCAACATTAATTTACATAGAGCCAGGTCGGTAGCCAGCCCAAAAATGTAGGGAGGCAGTAGACGTTAGGGGGGGGGGCGATTCAACCATAATATTGTTCATCACCATATTATAGTTCATTTCCAAACCTACCGTGTAAATTTTAGGGGGGCCAGCTAACATTTAGGAGGTCCGGTCCCCCTAGACCCCCCTTGGATACGGGCCTGCATAGAGCTTGAACGACAAGAAATAGCAAGAAGCTTTTTTTTTTTTTTTTAATCGTAACCATCTATTCAAAGCGGAAGTGTCGGGTGGTAGAGTGTTCACCTCTGGTGCGTAGGGATCATTATTGGATCCCATCTCGCGCCAAGTGAGCTTTGTAGTGGACAAACACCGTGTACATGGGTTTTCTCGAGATTATCCTTCCATTTTCTTCATTCCACTATTTTATTTATTCTCATCATCGCCGTCTTTTTAACGTAAAGGCATAAGTATGAGACGTAAAATTGAAAGATCTAATTTCATTTTTGATTGACAGATATCAACAACTTCCGGTTTTAACACTGATCATTATACACAGTGGCGGTTCGTAGGGTGTGCCAAGCCTCAAGACAAATACTTGATGGTTACTTCTACCACTGCTACTACGATTACTACTACTACTTCTACTACTACTACCACTAAGGTATTGTTATTGTTTGATTGTTAAGTGAATTGCTTTAAAAAGTCGATTTGCTCTTCTTCTTCTATGCTTAAGGATGGAGAATTTCTCGATTTCTTTGGTGTTGAATTCCTTTATTTTGGTAATATAGCCTTTGTATGTAGACACCAATATTAGTGCATTGAGTCTGTCTTCTCTCGTCAAATTCCTTAGACAAGTCTTCACCCTTTTTAATGTACTGAAACAACGTTCTGATTCTACTGTAGCTACCGGTTTTGACACCTCAGAAAATGTATCTGTTACGTCATTGTCACGCAAAAATAGTAATAAATCACTGGTGTTATTAATTGCGCAAAGAATATCATTGTTGTGTGCGGCCGATAGTTCGGATTGGATCTTTTCTTTGTTCAGCATCGGATAGGAACGGGATACAACTGTTAAGTCATTTTCCGGGAAGGAATGTTTAAAAGTGGAAAATGTCTGAGGATTCACTATTGTAAACGTGCGTAATACTTTCTAATCAACAACCTCTACAGACAAAGTGAATTTTGGCGACAAACAAGCTTCAAACCTTTTGTTCGGAAGGGTCGGGTGCAACCATGTTATGAGGGTCTACGATTCTTGTCCCATGGCACCTATATTCAAACTGTGTTTTCAAGTTGTTCCCCACACGAGTTAATGCAAAACGATACTAAGTCCACACTGAAACAGCTCAACCCCTTTTTCCCTTTATTTTGTATTGACCGTGTGAATAGCGTGCCCATAAGCGTAACTAGTATAGTGCATGGAAAACTGATTTGAAGGAGTCAGAACTACTGTTTTGGTTCAGATGGAAATTATAGCAACAATGCTAGCAGGATAACTTAAGATACATACATTTTTCTATGTTAATACAAAACGATTGGAGGGCCGGACCCATCGTGTCCCTTATGACGAGCCGCCTCTGAGCTATAGAGTAAAAACTTTTATATATAGCGACAAGCAGTCTTTTGCAATCAATTAAGCCTCTCAACAGTATATCCATTCTCTACTCTTATCTTTCTACAAAAACCGAAAGTGGTACAAATCTACCACCACTTCCAATTTCAATATTACCGTATTTTACGGAATAGAAGACGCTATTAATTTTTAATCATTTTTTTAAAAAATACCGTAAAATTTTTACCATTTTTATTAGCCAGTGTTAGCAAGCTTGTGAATCCCCGCAACTCATGTTCATCGCATCGGTGCACTGCTGCTGCTAGTTAAACCTAATGTTGCCAGATAGAGATAAGTTTCCCGCGCCATCGAATATACGGCCATTTTTGAGACTGGCGGGAATTTTTAATCAAACACTGGGCATTTTTATATTAATTTCGAGTATAAAACGCACCTGAGTTTTGGAGACAATTTTTAGAAGAAAAAAGTGTGTCTTATAGTCCATAAAATACGGTAATTGAGAAATTACCACACCATACAAATCAAACTCCTTCAGGTGGCGTACACGGGATGCTGTAAGTTGTTTAACGTGAAGTTCAACACAATTCTTAAACTACTTAAGTCAACGTAGGTGTTGAGGCTGAATAAAAATGTTAAATGTCACCATAATGATTCATGGTATGTCAGTTTATATTATTTTATTCAAGAGGACTACTGACCTATAAGGAAATAAACTAAAATGTTCATTTAATTCAAACACGGGTGTCCACAAAGTCATGACTCAAGTTGTATCAATAAAAATTTCGAAGGAGGAGAAAAGTGTGAGTTTTAAATTAAAAGGAATTAAAGAGCATTTGCCATTCGGAACAGCGCATTTGAGGTCGAAAGTCCTGGGTTTCTTCCATTTGCTTAATTTGACCATTTTCTTCATGACCATCATTACATCGGAGCATAACCATGGGACGTTAAACTAAAAACATCTGAAAAATGTAAGGGATAGGTCATGGATATCCATGATAAACATGTTTTAACCCGTAAGTACTACGCGGAGTCTGTCGGACTCCGCGTTCACCGTAACTTTCCGTTCTACTGCCTCTCCAAATTGTCGCTTCCACTACCTTCTTGGTTATATTGAGTATATATGCGAAAATTAACAACGTGTCGGTAGTTTTTCCGCAATATATTGTTCGGAGTCTGACAGACTCCGCGTAGTAGTAATGTGACAAAAAAAAAAAAAAAAAAAAACATGCGTAGTACTTAAAGGTATTAAATGCTGTGCATAGATTCTTTTCGATTTATTTTAACTCCTTACGTATGCAATGTTTTCGAGTCTAACTCTTCCATTATAGATTTCCTGTTAGAATATGATTTGGCGATTGATACTACTGTGGAATGTTCCGTTTTAAGAGACTACTTTTAAGAGACTCCAGGCAATGTATTTTAATTATAGTTAATAGAATTTAAAGTCAATAAAAAAATATATCACCGTTCTAGACAGTATGTCAGACTGTGTCTGCAAAATCCCATTAAATGAATTGTTTGCTAAGTGTTTCCACTCCTTTTTTTATAGAAAAAATAAAATAAAATCCTTGAGTAAGTGTTTTGAGCCTTTGGACGGAATATACGATTAAAGGGTTACAACTATTTTTATTAAATCCTAAACGTACTTATTTATTTATGTGTAAAGTTCCAGATGCAGCATGTTGGCCGTTTTACACTGAAACATGTAGCAGCAGTAATAACAAAACAATCAATAAGAAACAAGTATCAATAAGTAATGCAAAAAGAACAGAATATCAAAGAAAACATCAACAAATATTTACATAACAATATTAATAACTTCATTTTGCACAATGAATATCAACAAATCCTTTCAAGGATAAAGGCTATCTATAGTGGAAGTTTGTTGAATTCAGTAGTGGAAGCCTGTACACAAGGGTGTTTTCGACTCTTGCAAGTTTAGGTTTCGGAACGTAGAGTAGACTCATATTCTGTGTTTTACAAGTGGGTTCTCTGAAATTAGGTGTAGGAAGTAGAGAGGAAAAGTTTAATTTTTCATGTACTATTTTATGGAGAAACTAAATGTCAGCTTGTTTGCAACTGGCACTATATAATACTACATCAATAGTTTTTATAATAGTTTTGTTACTTGATGTACGTAGATACGAAACTCTGTTTACGAACAATGACTAAGAAGAATTTTCGAGTAGTGTCTAGCTTGGAAATATGCGTGGGACAGGATATTTCTTAGACCAAATAGACGTACAGTATTCTAACACAAGAGAAATCGAGGCTTTATAATATATAGTTAGCGCTGTCAAATTTCTAATTTTTGAACATCTCTACAACATTCCTGCGTAATTCATAACCAATCCGCTTTATTTCACATTGTGAAGCTACAGCAGATTTCATAATATTGAAATAAAAAATAGTGAATCAAACACTACCAGTTTTGGTAGAGGAGGGGTAATAGTAAAAATTGAGACTATTATTATGACATGGAATCCACATCAAATAAACAAGCCAGAAAGCATTTCCTCGCCATTTCTTACTGCTTTTGGTCTATGGGAATCAATAGTGGAAAAGTGGTATGTTTCGGTATAGCGGTAAGTGTGGAGATGAATCCTATTCTTGGATCCTTATCTAAAAATAATTTTCCGTTGGCCTTCATCACTTTTTTCCTTGCCTGTTAACGTATTGAAAGGCTTATAAAGTCGTTCTATAAGAATTCCGATGCATATTCATAGCATACGTTGATTTTAAAAGAAAGATCCTAGGTATGCTTACTATAAAGACTTCGAACGAACAGAGATTTGAGTGGGCTCTAACTTCAATATTATTTAATTACTTTTAGTCTATTGCTAGTATCACTGGCTTTGCTGCCAGTATCATCAGGAAAGTACAGAACATAAACTCTTGAATGAGATAATCGAAACAAAGTCCTTTTGCATTAACCTACATTCCCTACTTATAATACGAAAATACAAAAAATTTAGCTGTCTGCATATTTTGGACAATAATAGTGGGCAAATTTAACAGTAACATATATAGGCAACCCACATTACACTACTGTGAGTTGGGTTTCATAAGAGGATGTGAAAACTTGAAGCATGTATTAACAATGCTTCTTATGCATTTACTTTGCACATGTACTCAGACTGTTCGCAAAGTCTCAGGATAGTGCGCAGATCCGACATTGGTATCATACAAATGAAATCATTTTTTTTTAAGTTTAACATCCCTCGATTATGCCCTTTAGGCTAAGGGAGACGATTAACACAAGTGAATGGTGATGGAAGAAGTGGTGGAATGAGAAAGTAGGAGGAAACAGAAGTTCCCAGAAAACCCACAATCAGGATGTTGTGCACCACAAATTTATTTAGCCGGGAATAGAACCAGGAATCCCGCGCTGTACCACTGAGCCACCGTGTTCATACAACTCATCATACGTTCAGTTCAGTATAATTTAGTATATCAAATGGTATTAGTTTATTAGTATATTTGCTTTACAATCAGCAATAATAATGTATAGGTGTATAAGTTTAGCAATTTAAGTTTAATGTCCCACAATTATGCTCTTAGGCTAAAGGAGATGGATAATTAAAGCAAGTGAATGATGATAAAAGAATCAGTGGAATACGAGTGTGGAAGTACGAACTGTCACCCACCGTTTCTGTCACCGGAACTATCATATCTGGCACTGCTTGGCTTCGTTGATCTCATGAAAAGCAGTATTCCAGAGTGGCTGTGGCATTAGCAATCCGGACTAGTAGAGGTCTCAAAAAAATGACTTCTATCTTAAATTCATGGAAATGCTAGTATTTCCAATAACATTTATAGGAAAAAGTGGGGGACTAAAGTGGAGATAAATTTCTACACTTTTGCTTCTTCAGCACCACAGCTGGACACTTTCTCCAAACTTCAATCAATCTCAATGTCACTCGTCTTTAATCTCACGAACTCCACCTCCATTCAACCTTACTCGTCCTCAGCCTCACGACCCTTTACTTCTCCTCAACCTCATTCACTCTTATCCTCTCGGCTTCAGCAAACCTCAACCTCATGGCCACCCAAGCCCTCATCCTCACGAACCCTCACCATCTCTTAACCTTACTTACTTTTTCGCCCTCACGTATCCTCACAATCTCTCAACCTCACTACCTGTCGTCGTCAAACCATCTCAAACCACTCAACCTCACACATGGACTTTGAGGGTGAGTGATATAATTGAGGAGTAACCACGTAAGAGAGAATCTCATGAAGGTATCCACCTATTTTTAACACTGAAATTGATTTAGCCATCACCACTCACCAACGGCCTTATTTCTCAGCTTGCCCCTACCCGTTTTAGAGAGGCTGGGTAGACCTCATAGTAGTGCTCTCAACGGGTCGGGTCGGGTTGAAGACCGACCCGACCCGACCCGTGACCCGAATTGACTGACCCGACCCGACCCGACTGACCCGAACCGTGATCCGATCTGATTGACTTGACCCGATAACCCGACCCGAGCTGGCCCGGTTGACCCGACCCGACAACCCGACCCGAATAACCCGACCCGACTACCCGACCCGAGCTGACCCGATTGACCCGACCCGACAACCGGACCCGAGCTGACCCGATTGACCCGACCCGACAACCCGACCCGAGCTGACCCGACTGACCCGACCCGATCCGAGTCGGGTCGGGTCGGGTCGGGTCAACCCAACCCGTTTGAGAGCACTATGGTCACGACACTGGGTGAACGCCAAAATGCACTCACATTGGGAAACTAGTTTTAAAAGCATAATTTTAGAAAATAAAGCATAAAGCATAATTTAAAATATATAGCACAATTCTTGGAAAATTCTCTTTAACTGAAAGTTTAACATACTGTGTTAATATTTTTAAAGCCAATATTTACAATGCAAAATCATTAAGAACATAACAATGCAAGAATGAAGAGCTTATTTTCATTTCTGTAAACTTTCCGGTGCAATCCTTTGATGTGGAGAAAAGAAAGTAAAAGAAGAAATTTTTCCGCCAACAATGAATAGTATGCAAGAACTCCATACTATATTGTTAAACAGTGACGACGCCATCTTTAAGTTCTTAGGAGGGCAAAGGAGGGGTAGATACATTTTCGGGGGGCGGCTATTTGCCATACCAAAAATGACATATTTATTACGTTTGACTTGTTTTACATTACATTGTGTATTTCGTTGCTGTTTTTATGTTAGATCTATATGATTATAAATTAAACTTATTTCAAATAAAATTTGTAACTAACAAATAAGTAACGTGTGCACATGAAATATTTTTCAATGAAACTTTTGAAGCCTAAACATAAATTGAATTACTTTCGCGTATGCTACAAGTAACACATTCGTCTATATGCTACGTATCTCTCTCTCTCTCCCTCTCTCTCTCTCGCTCTCTCTCTCTCTCTCTCTCTCTCTCTATATATATATATATATATATATATATATATATATATATATATATGTGTGTGTGTGTGTGTGTGTGTGTGTGTGTGTGTGTGTGTGTGTAGAGAGAGAGAGAGAGCCAGAGAGAGAATTTACGAGGAGCTGCTGAAAATGTCGTAGTCCAATCCAGAAGGAGTGTAGGTACTAGGTAGAAAAATGAAACCGTACTTTAGAAAAACATATCTCTGTATGTACAAATATAAATTTTCATATTAATAATGAAATTCTTATTGTTTCTCAGGCCTCTGAAGTGATTGTGTGTGCCCAAACAGATAATTTCACGAACATCCGGATCATTACTGTTATAACATTTTTGTTCCACCAAGGAAAGTCACCGAAGTAAATTAATTAGGAAATCAGTGAAACACCACGGGACTCTCCTCCGTTATATATAGTGTTGAAGAAGTAATTGGCTTAGTATAAACGTAGCAATTTCTCAACAAATTATGCTTTACATCCAGGATGATTAAAAGCAATGACTCTTCCTGGAATCATAGATGCAATTTGTGACATTATTCTTGAAAATTGCAGCATTTCAGCCAGTGGTGGATATAGCCCGGGGCCGGAGGGCCTAGGCCACCCCAGTTTTTGTGTGACAAAAATAATTTAAGCTATTTATATTTATTATAGTCTGAGGTCTGCACCCCGCTTTCTCAGTTTTTACCTTCTCAGCAAAACTTGTGTCAGGGATTCTGGGCATTTCTTTGGAACTCGTCGGTAGCATAATTCAGAATGGCTTGGGTATGCGCAAGTTCTCGGCATAATGGGTTCCCAAAATATATGTCAGGAGAATAAAAGGGTAACGGCATTAAGAGAAGTATTCTTCCAATTTGACCGTAATGCTGATCAATTTCGCTTACGAATAGTAACCATAGATGAAATATGGTTGTACCACTATGATCCTGAATCGGAACAACAGTCAATGGAGTAGTAGCACTCATTTCTCCATCGCCCCAAGAAGTTCAAGACACAGAAGTAGGTTGAGAAACTGTTTGGAACATTCTTCTGGTATAAGTATGGAGTGGTAGACTACCTCCTCAATGGTCAGATATTTAATCCAGAATCTCTACATTACTTACAAAACTGAAAGAAAAATTCAAAGTTCAACGCTGCGGAAAATGAAAAGAAAGGAATTCTGTTCCTTCAGGAGAATACACCTGTCCCTGCGAACATAACTGACATTGAATAATCTAGGATTTCAATGTCTAGATCATCATTCTTATTTAGCTCCGTCTAACTATTACATGTACTTATTTCCCAAACTTAAATAACACTTGAAAGATGCCATTTTAGATCTGATAGGGGTAGTGCTACGAACAGTGGTGCGAGGAAATCTCGATTTTTTTAACTTTTCTGCAAAAGCTGGAGCACTGTACAAGGTAGTATATTGACTCTTGGGGGAAGAGAAGAAGAAGTAAAACTTCACCAATCCACGTGCACTCCTTCTGGGTTGGGCTACGAATTTTTCAGCAGTTCCTAGTCAATATGGTAGACGTCACGTCAGTACTTTGAAACAAAATAAGTAAAGGAGCACTAGTATAAACCAATTACTAATTAAAGATCAGCACTCTGACAATACATTTTATTGGGAATAAATTTCATTCCATAATTTTATTATTATCATTTGCAGGAAGGGAAAACACAACTCTTTTTATCTCCTTCAAAAAAGTAAGCCCTAGTAGTTGCAAACTAAACTGTTATAAGCACATCCTCTGAATATTGGAAGCCGAGAATAATGTTTCAGAAAAAAGAAGTTTTAAATAAAACAAAATATGAAACTGAAAACTTCAAACCTGGACAAATACAAACAAGTTACGTAACTGGTTTTTCTTTTGTTTCCAACCGAAGTTGATCCAATGAGAAGAAAACAAGTCGACCAAATCTACTATTGTTCGCTAGGCACAATTATTAAAAATCATAAGAAAGAAGTATAACTAAAATTTACCTCAAAAGGGGCTAAATTAGAAAACAGAAATATGCGTGCATACCCAGACGCTCAAAGAAGAAAGCTTGAGGATTAATCTGCTACATAGTAAATTCATGGAAAGTAGACTACAATTTGTCAATGAGATTGGTTATGATACTGATATATAATACTACTTGAAGAATGTTTAAAGATTGTACGAGTCTGGGGGGGCAGTCTAGGCGGCAGTCAGGGGGGCAGAAGTAGCAACTAGGGTGGCGCACGCCACCCTTGCCCCCCCTCTGACGTCATCACTGTATTGTTATGTTTACTTTTTGAACTTAAGCACTTTCACATCTCCTTAAAATGAATTAAGTAGAAGTTCATTAAATATGAGAGAAACTAGTTGCAAAAAAAAATCAATAAATAGATCAAGATATTTAGAATATTTGATGTATAATAAATATACATTATACACGATTAATGTAAAATAATCATTGAAATTAACAATAAAGCATAATTTAAAAAAAGCATAATTAAACAAGAAATAAAGCATAATGTGGGTTGCTCTAACAATTAAGTTGTATGAAGACGAGAAGAAAACGAAAGCTGATTCCTTAACGAATTTCGTTGATCATCTTTGTGCCTACAAAAACGCATTCCTAGAAACCTACAAGCTAGGTATCATCTCTGTGATTATATCAGTTTCTAGTGCTACATGTGAAAGGTCATTCTCTTCTTTGAAAAGATTAAAGACTTGTATACGCAAGTCAATGACTCATGATAGGTTGAAAAACTTAGTGTTACTTTATATTGAGAAGAAAATTGCTAATTCGTTAGATCTTTAACAAGTTGTGGATATGTTTGCTGCTGCCCACACGAATAGAAAGATCCTCTTCAAGTAGAGGCATGAACCTATAAGTTATTTTCTTTACCTGTAAAAGTGTATTTGCTTCCACTTAAGTCAAACAGCTACACATATTTTAAATGCCATGATTAAATAACTATTTACTTATATTAGAAATCAATTGCATTAATGAATCCTAGTTGTTTGAGGTACTAAATTCTTATATTTTTACTGTTTTCCAAAGAGTAAAATCATGAACAATAAAGATGGAAACATTCACCTTGAATACACACACACACACACACACATATATATATATATATATATATATATATATATATATATATATATATATATATATTGGAAAAAACTCTAGCTACGCTACTGGACACCATGCACCAGAGATGAATTCTCTACCACTGAGCCACCGCGGCCCTGCTTGGGCTTGGTCGTCCATATCCAATGTCTCTTTTGGCGTTGCTTAAACAACTTCTAGTTTTGTTCTAAATCCAGACTCCATATTGGCGTAGATATTAATATTACAGTCGTTTGGTAAAATCAATCTTCCACATTTAAAAGTTAAAGTACACACAAGTAGAAAAATAAGCATTTATCATAAAAACACTAGCTGCAAGTGTTCAAAATAGATTTATGGTTTCTATAAAATCAATTGAAAATTGCTATTTTTAATTAGGCAGCTAGTGAAAAACAGCAGCTTTCAACTCCAGCCGAGTTTAAACTCAACCTAAACTCAGTTGACCAAAGTGAACTGACCAGATTGACCCGACCCGACAACCCGACCCGATAACCCGACTGACCCGACCCGACAACCCGACCCGAGTGACCCGACCCGATAACCCGACCCGACAACCCTACCCGCTCTGACCCGATTGACCCGACCCGACAACCCGACCCGAATAACCCTACCCGCTCTGACCCGATTGACCCGACCCGACAACCCTACCCGAGCTGACCCAACTGACCCGACCCGATAACCCGACCCGAGTTGACCTAACCCGACCTGTTTGAGAGCACTACCTCATAGCCAAATTAGAATGAACGTAGAACGATTAAAATATCCTTCCCGAGCGAGCATCGAACTCGATGTCCTCTTAGTAGGGAGAAACCTTACTGACTGCATCACCGTCTATATATATTACAATACTTTGTAAATCACAAGTAATAGTTTTGTCTTGAAATTATACAGATTTCTCGATATGATATTGCCAAAATTTCTGTTACTGTTTAATTTCTACTTCATATCATAGTCGGAAAAACAAGTTATACTTTAGTTTCGTCTACGATGTTGAGGAATATATCCCTACGTTTTTTCAACGGTTTATAAACGTAACAATGCTTACAGATTGTCATTTGTAGGTCGTTTTGAAATAATTTATCCTAATCTTTCCTCATACTTCTTTACTTTTTTTAAAAAAAAATCCGTTCTTTCCTGTTGATTCTGGTCTGATATTTTCTCGTTTACTCGCTTTTTTCTAAATCCAATTTTGGAAGCAAGTCGTTCGTTTCCGCTCTCCATATTTCCCTTCGCTTATCTCTGGCAATTGCCTCCATTTCCTTCTGTTTCCTCTGCTGATACTTTCGTCATCTAGACACAAAAATCAATGTTGCCATCTGTAAGCAATGAAAATGATCTAACAAATAAATCATAATTTTTGCACTAAAATAATACTTTAAACAAGGAAGTAATACCACAGTTAGCATTCATGAATTATACACTTAGAACTAAATACAAAAGTACTGTAAGTTATATCCATCATTTAAGTTTTGACCCCACTAAAATGTTAGTAAAAACGCTGAAACTTTTTTCAGACGAAATATAGGTCAATAATTTTGGCCCAGTTGCACAGCGGATGCTGAACATAAAAATTATAGTTTGCAAACACTTAGATAAGGAAGGGGTTGCTTATTTTCTTTTTGAGGTTTGAGGTTTTATCATCTTATCCTTGATCATTTTCAATCCTAACAATTAGTGGTATTTTTAAGTGTCTAGGAAGTCACATGACATGTTTCAAGATTCATATTTTACGAAAACTATCCTTGAAATAAGGTATTAAAATTAGGTGAATTTACTTCTTTTGTCCTACTTGATTTCAACCATGAGCAATAGACCCCATTTGAATGTCTCAATAAAACAGTTTTCTGTTGTGCTTCATGAGAAATACGTATGCGGTGTATAGGTCCCTAGTTGGAAATCCGGCTTATAAGAGACCAAGGAAATACGGAAGATAACATGAAATAGGATTTTTAGGGAAATAGGTAACTTCACTTTTGATCAGGACGCGGTCACATGGGGGCCCACCGGGGGGGATTGAGTGATTACAACATCCATTCTACAGTTCAGATCTAGCACTGCAGCCTTGGCAATAAACAAATGTATGGACTTAAACATTGTCAGGCAGTATGCGAGCCCAATGCACGGCGACTGATTCAAATTACTGTCTTCATATAAAGTTTACTTTTTTTTAAATTATTGTTCAAAGCCTTTGTATTTTAATAAGGTTTTTCCAAAATCAATGCATGTGAATTGTGCTGCTATCTTTGGAGTTCTTTTAAACTATACGTTTGTGGACGTTTATATGTTTGTGGTCAATCCTTTCGACAATGAGATCTCGGAAACTACAGGCTCTAGAAAGATGACGTTCTTACTGATCGATTGCAAATTGAGTGTAGATTGTTCAGTTCTAATTGAATATTTAAAAAACATGGCCATTATTTCTTTATTACATTTTTACGGGTACACTGGAAGTGTTAAAAAAACTAAAGCATCATATCCTACACATTATACATTCCAACACCACATACTTGTATATAGGGGTTACATACATCTCAGGCGTTTGTTTCATTTCCAAATTATAATGAAACACAAAGGAGAGCCATTTCTCCACTCTAACAGTAAGTTGATCTTTATTGTTTAGAGTGTTTTGCCCACTGAATATTGTTTTTTTAGTGTTTTGCCCAAGGGAGTGTTTTGCCCACCATATATCACTGACATTATAATTAATTGTGTGTGTAATGTATTTGCTTATTACATACTGCATTCAAGAAGAAAGAAAACACTGATCATACATGAATTAAAAACTCCAACCGAAGTAGAGTGAAATCTTGCAAACGGTGCGAGATATTGAAAAAGTAACCGACAAAATCTCCCCTTTATGGTATCTCTTGCCAATTTTTGTCAAGACGTCTTTCGTTTCTGTCTGTAAAGGGACATGTACAGATGAGAGGAATAACAAGGAGATTAATGCTCATATGTGAATGATGCGCTGTGTAGGGAGCGTAGGTTCGGCTAGTATACCATGAACAGTTTATTACCAGTGGCGGGATACTTCAGTGCAGTCCAGAACCTTTTTGAAATACCCTCGAAAGCCTTCCAGTTTCCTTGGACTTTGGGTTAACTATCTACTAAAGTTTTAGGTCTCGATCTTATTCCAGAAAATTATATTTTAATGTTATTTTCAATCAAAAATTCAGGCTTAATCAAAGAAACACGAGTTTTCTCGAACAATGTTGTCAGCAGGAAAGTGTTAAAAACTGAAAATTTCCTGGTGTTATGACGAATATAATAATTGTTCTCAAGGACTCAAACAGATGAATTACACATCGTTCAATATTTCATGAACCTACAACATTGTTCTCGTCTTCAGGGTAAAGTATGAGAGACCAACCACAGAAACCTTTATTATATGGGTGCTAGCAGGAAAAGGGCGAAGTTTGATTGGTCATTGGCGATGTCCAATCAGCGTCAGTCTATGGCCTCAATTATGATTAGCTGGTTTATTATATTGGTAACGAAGCCCTGTTTGCTTGATTCGTATACTTTATTTTTTTCCAATGAGGGAAGGCCATATTTGGCTGAGTTGAAGACCGATATCCCTATTGAGGTTGCTGCCTTTTCTAGTGTTTCCATTGCTTCCTTCACTTTACTCTACATTGCCATATGCTTATTCGCACTTCACTCACTCACTCGTCCTTCCACTCTTTGAAAATGCATAAATAATACGCGAATATCTTCTACCTACAAAGTCTGGTTGCTAACACTCCGCGATGTTCATTGCTCCTCCCCTGTTATAGTCCTCTATCAAGCAATTTTAAGCCTTTCTCTTTTATCTTTTCCTCCAGGACTGCAATCCAATGGATGTTTCTCTACAGTTGCATTTAGTTTCCGTAGCATTAACACTTTCCTATCCATATCCACTTTTGTGTATTTAGCTTTCAACTTCAAAGATTCTTTACGGTTTGATTTCACAGTTCAACACATTTCTTTTGGCCAATGATTTTTTTAAGTATTTATCTCATGCATCTATTACTAAATATTAGTGACTTACTTCTTATTCTTATTCTGGTCCATAAAAATTACTTTTAAATACATTAATTTAATATTACAGCTTTTTCTGTACAAATAAAGTATGATCAAAGCAGGGCTTGTTTTATGTATTTAATGTTAATTTCGAGACGAGATTCAAAACGAGACACAGCTCTTCCAATAGAAACAGATTTATTTTCCGAGACGAGACATCACTTTTGTGACACATTTTTTAGAGACAATACAACTTTAAATCTCGTCCTGTGCGCAACCATATGAACAGTCTTGGTCTGCAAAACTGGAAAGTCCATCTTTGTTTGAAATGTTCTATTTTTATGCATACATGGAATTAAATCAAATGAGCACGAATCTCCCTTCGAAAATAGAGATCTCTCCAGATCAATTGGAATTAAGTCGAGACTTTATTACTACCTACGTACAGTTGATAGAGTAGGACTTTGATAAGAGAGATGAGTAGCCAGTTTTTTTTTTTTTTTTTTAAACAAGATTTTGCAAGTTTCTGCATGTTTAGATTTATAAAAGAGTTTTCTCGAGCGATCCATGTAGTAATGATTTTTTTTTAATTTTTCCTCGAAAGATTCATTTCTTTTCTGTGATCAAAAAATTTCTGCCTTTTTTTTTTTACCCCATACATATTATTCTTCTTTAGAAGTCCTTATGTTCGTAAGTTTTTCTCTTTCTTTTAAAAGTCGGTAAGTTCGTAAGTTTTTCTTTTCCTTTTAAAAGCCCGTAACTTAGTAAGTTTTACTCTTTCTTTTATAAGTTCGTAAGTTATTTTCTCTTTCTTTTAAAAACCACAAGTTCGTAAACTTTTCTTTTCCTTTTAAAAGTCCTTAAATTCGTAAGTTTATCTGTGTCTTTTAAAAGTCCGTAAGTTCATAAGTTTTCTTTCTTTTTTTTTTTTACAAAAAAGTCCGTCAGATCTGAAGTTTTTCTCTTTCTTTTAAAAGTATGTAAGTTAGTAAGTTTTCTCTTTCTTTTAAAAGACCGTAAATTAGTAAGTTTTACTCTTTCTTTTATAAGTCCGTAAGTTCGTAAGTTATTTTCTATTTTTAAAAAAAACACAAGCTCATAAACTTTTCTTTTTCTTTTAAAAGTCCGTAAATTAATAAGTTTTCTCTTTACAAAAAAAAGTCCGTAAGTTCTTAAGTTTTTCTCTTTCTTTTAAAAGTCCGCAAGTTCGTAAATTTTTCTCTTTCATTTAAAAGTCCTCCTATAGAAAGCAATAAAACGATTTGAGTGAACTTCAATACAAGCAAATTTACAAGACGAGAAAAGAAAAAAATAATAACTAGAAATTATGGAAGAAAATAATAGACCTTCCAATACATTTCCTATAGCAACAAAACTTACAATCCAACAGTCTTATTGGAGTATAATCTGAAAATATTGAATTTTGAGGTGTATTTTGTGAAAATCTGGGAAGATGAAAGTCTGAAGTATATGCTGTAGTATATAAGACTTAGCAATTTCAAAATCTGAGATACGATGTTGTAGGTAACAACTGTTTTGTTTGTTCATTTGCTCACCATGCTTGCTTCAATTTAATTTCCATGATTATTACATCTACATACTTCCAAATCTTTCTATTTTGGGCACATAGCTTCGATTTTAATATTGTAAAATTCGACATAAACAATTATCAAAGCAAAAAAATCTCTAATATATAACATTAGAATACATCACAATAGCATTTTCTGGACACATATATTGACCTTTCAGAACATTATGACCAACTACCTATGGACAGCAGCTATCTAGTATCTAATATCTGGTAGTCATAGGACAGCAGGCATGTTGTTTAGCATGGAATAAACAGAACCTTGGTAGGTGGCTGATCCAAAGTTAGCCCTTCGCGATTTAACCTTCAGGTATTGCACTGAGAAAAATATTTTATCCGGACATCGGCATATTGTACAAATCAAGGATGTTATAAAATAGAGGATCTGCCCATACAACAAAATCGAGAAGCCATACGTCACAGCTACGCCACACCTACTCTGCCCACTTCGAGCCACTAAGATCGTAATGTTCCGAGCCAACAATCATGGCGGAAACGAGAGTAGCCAATCAGACGTGCCGGCTCAGACGATGTTCATTTGCTTTTTTGGATTCATTGAGTTCATAAGATGAAGATACGTATGGACAGATCCTCTATTATATAACATCCTTGGTACAAATATACGAAATCCTTATGTTTACTACGGAAATTTGTACGGAGGATACGTTAACCATATGCAACATACTTTTCCCACTTAGATGTTACATCATGCCGTTGCAGGATGTGTGACATCTAATAGTCTTCCGTATGTATGTATGTTACATACGTCAGCTATATCTTACATACATACATAAACCTATGTGTTATCCTGACTGCCTATATGGAGTTCTTCCTTTCGTACGAAAAGTAACTTTATTCGGAACACTTGTACGGAAAGTGAACCCTGTTTCAAAAAGAATATACGTATTACGAATAATTATTTTGTCCAAACTATCGATCGCTGCGCCTCGGCTCGGCTATTGGAGAAACGAATACATAGTCTAGTTTATATTAATAGCCGCTAGATGTCAGTTGTCTTCTGTTTTGCTTGGTAACCGTCATATGTTTAAAATGGCTACTCCGCAGCAGAAATCATTTTGTGTTCTCGAGTTTGCGAAGTGCAATTCCGTGATTACAGTGCAAAGACGTTTTAGGTTGAGGTACTAAATTGATCCTCCGAATTGGTGGAATATTCGCAGATGGTATGGGAGAGGAAGGGAATTGCGATCAGTTGGGAATGACGATCAGCCCACTTTGCCCTCTTGCATGACCCGAAGAGAAGTCAAACTAGTGCTGCCATCTGCCTCTTGTAACGAAGTTTCTTGTGTATTGTCGAGGAAGTTGTCAGAGAAGACTGAAGTCTACAGCGTGCTGAAACTTGTTTTTGTTGATTTTCTTATAAGGATCTGCATATTTCAACTCATAATAGGTACAATTTTAAGTTGTAAGATCTTGAAGTTACTAAGATTCATAAAAAGTTATATTTACGTCTAATGCATGACAAATAGTTATATTTCAAATAAACCCACCAGCTCAATTTTCAAAATGGCGCAATGTTGGGAATGCCGATCAACGTGATCGATTTACCATAATGGTGATCGCCATTTCCAACAAACTTTTGGAATACTTCTCCAACCAAAAATTATAAAAGAGGCTAGACCTAAGATAGGCAATACGCCTACTTGAGTCAAACACTGAAAGTTTGGTATCGGTGTAACCTTTATGGATCGTGGGTGCATGCTAACTGTACTTCTGTGGACTCACCACGTGAATATATCTGTGACGTGTCTTTGGAAAAACGTCAATAAAACATTCAGTTGTTTCTCAGTCTCTCGAAGGCGCAGTTTAGCAAAAAAAAAAAAAAAAACTGCCTATGGAACTATGTGTATTTATTAAGCTTGTACTGTGATCACCATTACCAACATGTGATGAGAATGGCAACCGAAGTAGCAATTTGACTTTTTTCCATAGTGTTCCGAACTGAAAGAATGATCCTCTTTTATCTTACAAACTTATTGTAAAAGGATTAGAGTATGTATTTACAAATTTGTTTCAATATATTTGTCAAATGAAACAGCGTAATAACCCATTTTTCTTAGGTGATTGCCCTTGCCCATCTCTTCCCTATCGACAGTTTGTAGATACAGGATGTGTATGTAAAGGAAAGAGTCCTGGCCGCCCTCGTGTTCCTGAAGAAAATGTTGCACGAATTCAATCTGCTTTCCAACGTAGTCCTTCAAAATCAACTCGTCGTGCCAGTCAGGAGTTACAAGTGCCGACACCAACAATTTGGCGTGTTTTGAGACGTCGGTTGTTTATGAAGCTGTACAATTTACTGCTGTTACAAGCTCTGCGTCCTGATGACAAACGCAAACATATGGTATTTTGTAACGAGATTCTGGATGCTATTGACAATGATAACACTTTTGCACAACGCATCGTGTTCAGGGTTGAAGCGACTTTCCGTGTTAGTGGTCAGGTAAACAAACAAAATGTTCAAATTTGGGGCCTACAGAACCCACATGCAGTCATTGAACATGTGCGAGATTCGTCCAAAGTCAATGTGTTTTGTGCGATATCCCTATCATCTGGAAACACGGTTAACAGTCAGCAGTATCTCGCTAGGTTACAAAACTGCTTGTTTCCGAGGCTGCACGAAGGCAACTTCATTTTTCAACAAGACGGGGCACCCTCTCACTGGAGTCGCGAAGTGCGTGAATATCTGAATGAAACTATACCGAACCGTTAGATTGGTCGTCAAGGAACTGGCGACTTAGTATGTCTCAGCTGGCCTCCACGGTCACCGGATTTGCCACCCTGTGACTTCTTCCTGTGGGGTTTCGTTAAAGACAACGTTTATCTACCACCACTCCTACAGAACCTGGAAAAGTTGAAGAACCGGATCCGTACTGCCATAACATCAGTGACGCAGGACATGCTTGCCCGAGTATGGAAGGAACTTGAGTATCGATGTGATATTGTTCGTGTCGCAGATGGAGGACATATTGAACATCTGTAATTTGAACTTTGAACTGTAATTTGAACTTGAGAGGTTCATAAATATGTGTGTAAAATTTCATATTCGTATGTCTTAAAGTTTAATAAATATATGCATTCGAAATACGTATAGGGTGTATTATTTTATATACTTTTTCAGTTATCCGTTTGCTGTACGTTAATTCCAGAAACTACAGGATTTACACATGTAGCCTACGTTTTTAAGTATCGTCACATACTTTTATTCCCTCAGTGTGTGTTGTTTATCAATCCTCTTATTCTTCCCAAACTTTATAAAGTTTGTCCCGGTATAACATTAACTATTGGTTCGCTTTATAATGGAAACCGTGATAGTCGTATTGCTTCGTTATATAGACGTATAGTGCACACAATTCACGACGGAGAGTTGACCTAAAATGAATAACTATTCCACAGTCTAACAGGCACGAAAATCTGGTTGGTCACTTACCTGTTCCCTTGCTATTCTTCTGTGTGTTATCGCTCGAACAGAACTACAAACGACGTATCTGTCATGCTAGAAGTTTTTAATACTTGAAACGGATGCATTATATCCACTCTGCCTAGTTTTCGGATGTATTTATTAGTCCTTATCTTTTAGGGATGGCACCAATGAACAATGACAAATATAAGAAAGAATAAAAAAGGAAAAAAGAATTTCATACAAGAGAAACTGAGGGAAAAAACGAAAAAAGAAGTATTTTTTAAAGCAAGAATATTCGCTCATTTCTATCTCTCGTTTGTCATGAGCGAAGAACGTAAGATCAGGTCGTGTATCATGTGGAGAGTAATTTCTCAGCAGCGGCAATGCAGAGACTGTGGTCGACACTTTCCTGGATCTTTAAGCTACTCTCCTTTTGCTCGCTTTCCTTCTCCCTTCCATAGCGTCGTAGGTTTCTTTTTATTCCTTTTTGGTTTCTCTTCTTTTTTCTAGTACGAAGTCCTCATCTCATCTTTCATCTCCTTCTGTCATCATATCTAGGGTAGACTAGACTCACACAGGGGGTGGTTAGGTGGGAAAGCGATGACTGAGGGACGCAGAAAGTCATATAGGGACGTATATCTGTCTCTTGTGGTCGCAAGAAACGCGGAAAATGTGCTTGGCAAAACACATTTTATATATACAGTTGGAAAAAAGGATTTTTATTTTTATTTTTGGTTTCTTTTTTTTTTAGAATAGAGCTTTCCGGATCCTGTATTAAAGTTCTAATCTCAGAAATCAAACTATTTACTTGTACAAATCAAATACCGTTATAAATAATACTCTACTATGATGGTAAATCATCATAATAGGTATTCTGGCGTTATTGACAGGTCACTTTTCACTACTGAGACTTTTTTATGATCCACGGTCTTCCGCTAATCTCTTAGCCTTCACGTACGATTTTTCTGTTTTGATGTCGTCCATTAATTGTAGTCTTCTTCGCCTCTCTCTCTCTCTTTCCTTCCACCATACCCTCTAATACGTCCTTCAAGATGTACTTCCTTCTTAATCAATCTCAACCAGTTTCACCTCCTCTTCTTAATAATATCTAAATTGGTTCTTTTCTCCCCCTCCATTTCTAACATCCTCTCATTCGTTTTTCCCTTGACCCAACTGATTCCCCCCATTCTTCTCCACACCAACATTTCTAAAGCTTCCAGTTGTTTTTCCTCAATTTTGCTTAATGTACATATTTCTGACCCACTCCACACGAAGCATTTTAAGAGTCTTTTCCTCAACTCTTTCTTCAAGGTTCAACAAAATAGTATTTTCTTCCTCTCGTTACCATAAGTTGTTCTTTATGGTAAATAATACTCCACAAGTTGAGGATTCCCATGCACTACAATGCACCGTATCTACCCCAGAGCCCTGCACGGGTCGGGCGCGCCCGGTTAGGCCCGGTGCCCGGCCCGTTTCAAGCTGGACCGGGCCCTAACGGGGCCGGGCACATTTCGGGCCGAATCGGGCCGAACCGGGCCGGCCCGGCTCGGCCCGGATACTCTGAAAAGCGGTTCGAAAACTAATATTGTCAGCCTATTTTTTAAATGTCCTCCACTACCTCTATTTTTGCCGTGTTCGTACGTTCTTACTGTCAGCCTATGTTATTCGTAATGTGTTAGGGAAATTGACTCTTTATTCAAGACTGCGATGTACTGGTAATACTATTACTATTACTACTTCTACTACTACTATTACTACTTCTACTATTACTACTACGACCACTGCTAATACTACTACAACTACTACGACTTCGCGTCAGAGTTGACATGTCTGGTGGTACCGAATTTACCTTCTAAATACAGAATAAAATGGAGAAATGCTAGTTATTATGGCCGGTCTGCGTAGAATGTGAACCGATGCTTGATCTACGGAGGAGAACAGTGGCTCAGTAGAAAAAACACTCTCATCTGGTGCTAGAGGTCGTCGGATCAATCCCTGCTCATGCTATGTGAGCTTTGTGGTGGACAAACACCGTGTGCGTGGGAGTTTCTGGGGTGGTCCCGCTTCCTCCCACTGTTTTCTTTCCACCAATTCATCCCATCATCATCCATACAGCCTGAGCCGTAGTTACCTAAAGGACGTATGATAAAGTCAAGCACTTGACCTAGTAAGTAGAATTTGGTACGCTACCATTGGACCACGGATGCCAAAACCATGAACTGGCGTGCTCATAAGATCAGTGCAATTTGTAGTAATGTTCAATTAGCAAGGCAAATATCAAATGGTGTTACATGTTCATGTATTGTTTATAGTATGACACTACAAATATAACAAAATATAATGATCAAATAAATCACCAAGTCGCCAGGGTCGATTAGGTGTTCCTGGAACGGTGGCTCAGTGGTTGAGCGTTCACCTTTGGTGTATAGGGTCCCTGGTTTGATCCGAGCTCTCGCCAAGTGAACTTTGTGGTGGAAAAACCCCGTGTGGGGGGTTCGCGGCGTTCTCCTGTTTCCTCCCACTTTATTCATTCCACTATTTCATTTATTTCTCATCATCATCGCCTCCTTTATCCTAGTTGGCATAACTTGGAACCACCTACCAAGAAGAATAAACTAATGGATTGGGAAGATAGACATTCAGTCTCTGATGAATTTGATGATGAAGTAAACATCTACCTCAACATGTCATCATGTGTAAGAGAACTAGATATACTGCAGTGGTGGAAGCAACAAGAACAAACATTACCAAAATTGTGTAAATTAGCGCGTCAGTATCTCGTCATCCCTGCTTCTAGTGCGTCTACTGAAAGAGCTTTTAGTACTACAGGCTATATAGCTCAGAAACGGAGAAATTGATTTATTGATTTATTGACATATCAGGCACAGTCCTAATTACAGTCTTACATAGTATATACGTTATACAGATTATGTAGGTTAATAAAACTATTGGTAATAATTACATTCGGCTTACATAATTAATAGAATTCTTAAAACTACTTACATCCATTGCCAGTACATCAAGGTTGGAATTTTCTTTAACTAACTTGTTATAGGTTGCACTAGTTCTCCATATAGGAGATCTGTTTAATATATTTTTCGAAGCAGTGCGCAATTTAGTGGATGGTACGTGGATACATATTTGGTCGTTAAGATCAGGACAGTCTATTTTGCCATGAAAGAGTTTGTGTAAAAATAATAAATCAATATTTCTTCTCCTGAGTTCTAATGTTTCAAATTTAAAATTTTCAACAAGGTTAATGTAGCTTTCAAATTTTGGGTAAAATTTTGTTTTCTTAAGTGTAAGAAGCCTTAAAAACTTATTTTGAGTAGGGGAAGGTCGTCTGGTATCGGACAACGGGTAGTATCGGACAAAAGCAGTTTTCGTTATTTCCCGCTTAGGACTGCACCTAATAAGCTTACAGTGAGTTGATCGGAATGAATTAACCAAGCCCACACCATAGTGGATTTGTCCCATGAACGGTGTGTCTCGTGCTTCAAGGTTTTTGTATTTTTGCGAGTGATCAGGTGCATGGAGATAGATTTTTGTGGCTATAACTTATTACAAAATAAGTGTTTTGATATATTATTGTTATCACAACATTTATTAGGATGTATATATTATAATTTAGGAGTATAGTTGCATTCGTGTTGTTACAATCCGGTAGATAGCCATTCATACGTTGCAAGTCGTTCGGCTGGTATCGGACATTACATTGGTAAATAAACATGACGTTTCTGGCTTTTTCAGGAAACCATTGGGAAAGTACATGGCAATTGGGATGAAGAAAATATAAGGTTGGCCATGGATAAAGTTATTTCCAAATAAATAGCACTACGTCTAGCCGGTTTTAGATTTAGTGTTCCTAAGAGTACATTAGGAGATTGTGTCAAAAAAAGAAAAAAACTGTTGAAAGGAAAAGAAGCCTTGCTTCTCGGATAACAAAGGCACGTTTAGTAGAACGTTTGATCGCGACCAAGAGGAAACACTATACAATCATGTAAAGGCTTTGGATAGTCAACTAATGCCACTAAGCAAACCAGAATTATTAAAACTAACTTACAAACTTGCTGAAAAACTAAACAGCATAATCTGTGGGAAGTTTTTTGATGAAGATTGGATGTAGTGTAACGTATATAAAGACTGGGTCCATGAACAATATACCAATGTTGATGACAAACTGTTTTATCATTGTGATTTGTGTTACAATAAAAAAAATAAGTGGAGATGAGACTAAAAAGTTTGAAATTTGTGTTTTACTTTTATTTTAGTCTGTTTCAAAGCCTAATAAAACTGTATTTTGTGTATAAGAACTCCTGTAAGTAAACAGCTAGCAATTGTAAGTGGTTCTATAAGTAATTGGTTTATTAAATTACCTCAAAAGAGCGATTATCTATAGTTTTATGTTTGTCCGATACCACCCTCCACTTTTTAAGGACGCTAATTTCTATTATCTTTGATTTTTTACAAAAATAAATATTATTAGTTTCTACCTGTCAAATCACCTTTAGCATGTTGTGTATAAGATACCAAGGTATCGTTTTGTACATTAAATAATTGGATATAGGTATTTTTCAGCCTGACAGACTAAAAAAAGCTAAGGTGTCCGATACCAGACGACCTTCCCCTACGCTTAATCAAGAATGAGTATTTCTGTATATTAGGGTTCCATATATTACTACAATATTCTAATTTCTACCTGACGTATGCATAATACAGCACAATTAAAGTTTGGTCATTTTGGAAATCTTTACTGACTCGATAAATATATCCAAGATTTTTGTAGGCTTCTTTACAAATAGTTTCAATATGTTGAATAAAGGATAATTTTGAATCAAAAATAATTCCCAAATCCCTTATAAAATCAAGCTTTTTCAGTTTTTCCCCTAAAGCCTGAGACTGTTGACTCTGTTTCCGTGCTATTCGATGCGTACAAGGACATACAGTAAACCGATGTTCATTTTGCCCTATTGGTTTCTTAAGAAACCTTATATTTTCATTTTCTTAATATCAACTATCCCTTCTATTATATGTGATCTTAAGAGGCATTTATGATAGCTGATATCTATACATTTTTCATTCAGGGGACTTTTGAGGTATTTTTCGTTCAACAATGATATGTGTGGATTTTGTTTTGATTTACTGCCTCGCATTCCGTCATATAGCTCTGTTATTTTCTTGTTACGAACCGTTCCAGGAACACTTCATCGACCCTGGGGTCTGGGAGATTTATTTGATCATTGTTTTTTGTTATTATTATTGTAGCATCGAATTATAAAGAATACAGGAACATGTAACATGATTTGGAATCTGCCGTGCTAATTGAACATTACTACAAATTGCGATGGTTTCGGCTTCCGTGGTCTAATGGTAGGGAACAAATTCTAATTAATAGGTCAAGGACTTGACTTTCTCATATGTTCTTTAGGCAATTACAGCTCAAGACGTATGGATGATGATGGATGAATTGGTGGAGTGAAGACAGTGGACGAAAACGGGATAATCCGAAAACTCCCACGCTCACGGCGTTTGTCCACCACAAAGCTCACATAACACGAGGAGGGATCGATCCGACGACCTCTAGCACCAGATGTGAGTGCTTTACCTACTGAGCCACCGTTGCCCCTAGTCAAGCATCTGTTCGCATTCTACGCAGAGTGACCATAATAACTAGTATTTCTTTCATTTTTTCTGTACTAAGATTGTAAAGTATGTACCACCAGACATGTCAACTCTGACGCGAAGTCGTAGCAGTTGTAGTAGCAGAAGTAGTAGTAGTAGTAGTAATAATAATAGTAATAGTAGTAATAGTATGAATAATAATAATAATAATAGCAGTAGCAGTAGTAGTAATAATAAGAGTAGTAGAAGTACAGTACTTTACAGTCTTGAATAAAGAGTTAATTTCCCAAACACATTACGATTAACACAGGCTGCCAACATTAGTTTCCGATCCGTCTTTCACAGTGTTCGGGCCGAGCCGGGCCGGCCCGGTTCGGCCCGATTCGGCCCGGTTCGGCCCGGAATGTGCCCGGCTCGGTTACAGCCCGGCTCGAGATTCGGGCCGGGCCGGGCCGGGTCGAGCCAGGCACAGAATTCAGATCCATCCGGGCCGGGCCGGGCCGTCTTCGGGCCTGGGTTTGCAGGGCTCTGATCTATCCCTCATCTTTTCTCGTCTTGATACAAGTCTTATCTGCTTCAATACCTTTCATTAATTGTACTCTTAATTTCCTCTACTTCCCTCCACCATACAGTTCGTACAATGCCCCTCACAAAAGGTTTCTTCTCAATTTCAACCATTTTATTCAGTATTGTTCGTTTCTTTCCTAACACCAAGCATTACCTGCAATAATTATTACGGTAACTAATTACTTAGGTATTATTAATTATTTTAACTTTTCTTTTATGTAATAGAGTTATTTAATGATTTGGTTTTTAACAAGTACATCGTGTGCGTGCACCATAAACAAGATCATGGTATTTATTCACATGCTCTCCGTTGAGTTCCACACATGTCTGTAGGCGGAATCCCTATTGTTGAGCAAAAGAGAAACATAATCTGGCTAATTGCTTCGCATGCGTCATTGATTCTTGTATATACATACAGATGGAACACTTATACAGAAAGTATTATAAAACATGCGTTTTCAGTTATACGTTTGCTGTACGTTAAGTCCAAAAACTACACGATTTACAAATGTAAAATACGATTTTACATACGCCACATACATTTTTTTCTCATTGTAAATCTTTAAGACGTTGGAATATATTCCATTTTCAAATTCTTTGCCAATATTTAACTTTTGATTTCGACACAAATTATCAACTCATTGGAGAATTTCAATGTTCCAAATTTAAAGTTGAGGTTCAGAACTATTTCCTTGAGGTACACCTTACTCAATATATTAAAAGTTATAATATAAATTAAGTCATAACTTAAAACCACAACCGGTGAAAATTCTTTTTTAAAAAAACAATATGAGATGCTTACCTGTCTTCCCTTTAATTTCATGTAAAAAGAAAAAAGAAAACATTTCTAAAAAGTAATTTAATGGATGCGGTAGGTAGCATATGGTACAAATTTCTCTCACTTATAAAAATTGCCATTTGAATTGGTGTAACGAGCAGAGGCTTTCAGAAGATAATTTACCTTTAATAGGTAGGAATAAAAAAGAGGAAGATGGAACAATAGTTGCAAAAACTTTCCACCAGTGTCCGGTAATTGTGAGCACAAGCAGGTGAAAGGAAAAATGTGATTAATATGCGGATGGATCGCGAGGTTTTACTACGCTTTAAAAAAACTTGGAAAAATACGTTACCTCTGTATGTGAGTGTGTGAAATAATATGTAGAAATAATGTAGTAATTTGCTTAGTGGTTTCCGTGAATTATGATAAATTATTATTGTCTAATCACCACTAATTCTGAAACAGGTGCAAGTTCTTTTTTCTTACCATTCTTTTAGATATATTAATGTGAAGTTTCCCCTTTTCATGTAATATACAAATGAAAGAGATGCTTCCAGCTATCCAAATAGATAGTGCGCGAGGTTTTGCATTTGGGCCCGTATAGATCAACAAAAATTTCGATATTGGGCCACCATCGAGAGGCAAATAGAGTACTATTTTGAATGAAGTTGTAACGAATTCTTGTCTAGGAAGTCAGAAATAACGGCAATGCGAGCTATGTACTGACCAAAAGTGCCCATTTTGGACTAATCTAACTTAAACTCATGCTTATATAATATAATGTCCACCTCACGCTCACTCGAACTCATGCTCACACCTTTTCGACATCACACTCACTCGACCTCACGCTCATAACATCTTTTTAACATCACGCACACATTGCCTCACATTCAGAATATCCTTTTGACGTTACGCTCGCTCAATCTCACGCTCACAACATTATTTCGACATCACAGTCATGCGACTTCATGCTCACATCATCAACCCAACATCAAACTCACAGCATCATCTCGATATCACGCTCACAATTCCCTTCGACTTCACGCTCACTCAATCTCACACTCACAATATCATTAAGACATCACGCCCACTCGACCTCACGCTCACGTTATGATTTGGAACTCACACATACTAAACCTCACGCTCACTTCGTGAGAGTGAGATCCAAAAAAAATCTTTAAATTTTACGTCCCACGGGTATGCCGGTTAGGCTAAAGGAGATGATGATGATGAGAAATGAATGAAATTGTGGAATGAAGAAAGTAAGAGCAAACGGGAAAACCCCGAGAAAACCCACTCACACAGTGCTTGTTCACCACAAAACTCACTCGGCACGAGTTGGGATCAAACCAAGGACACCATGCACCAGAGGTAACGCTCTACCACTGCTCCACCGCGGTCCCCTAAAAGGGTGAGGTCGAGCGCCGCAGTCATGAACGCCGACTTCGTGATTTCAGTCATCTTTGATACTGATCATATATCATTTTTCAACTAAAGGACATAGCCCAGGAAATATGGTGTAAACAAATATTAAAAAAAATAATAAGAGTGAAAAAAGCCTTTAGAATAAAGGAAAGTGTACTTTGTGGTTGTTTATTAAGGGGCTAAAATACCAAGACCCTGTCTAACATTTCGTAAGTTTCTTTTGTTCCACGTCCTTCTTCAACACCGAAGTTATGAAGAACAGAATTTATTATTTAACGTGGCCTTCAAATTATGACCGGGACTTGAATCCGGTACAGTTGGCTGGTGCATAGACCATCATACAAGATCAAACTTGGTAGTATAGACCTTCCCCACCTCACTATCTCGCCTCTAACACAGCTGGGTTACAAATTTGGTCCCAGGTCTAATCTTTCATGTGGAATATTTTACTACAAAGAGCAGAGACATGGACAATGAATGTTATGAAAAACAATTAGAATTATATTTAAATACGGCGATAAAGAAGATAGAAGAAAATTAGCTGGATTGTAAAGAAAGTCATTAATAATTACGAAGTGTTTGGGAGAAATGTAAGAGGAAAGAACAATGGCGTATAAACAAAAACAAGAAAGAAAAAAAAAGCTCATTAGGATGGTTTGAGAATAAACTATCAACGAACTTAAAAAGTTCGATACTGAATTGTCTATGTGTGTGTGTGTGTGTGTGTGTGTGTGTGTGTGTGTTTGTTTGTTTGTGTGTTATTTGGGAATTTTTCAATTTTGAGTCCTCCATTCGGTAGAGCATCAAAAACTATCTCAAAGAAGTGATGGAATTTTTTTGCGTCACTCTTACCGTTCCCGAGATATTGGTCAAAAAAGTTCTAATTGTGGAAGTTTTAAAAAGCCATATCTCGGGAACCATAGAGAGATTATATTGGTGTTGATCAATACCTAAGACGGTGGTAAACATTTTGGTATCAAATAGTAACCGGTGGCCACCGTTCCCGAGATATTGGCCAAAAATTTCGGTATTTTTGGAGATTTAAGGAGCCATATCTCGAAAACCGTAAGTTATAGAGAGATATTTTTGGAATTTTTAATTTTGAGCATGTGCCTTCTTAAAACAACATATCGTAGAACGTTTTAACAGAACTCTTAAACAAAACATGTTAAGAAAATTTAGTGCTCAAGGAAATTATAAATGGATGGATATATTACAAGAATTATTTATAGAGTATAATAATAAAGTCCATAGAACAATTGGTATAAAGTCTGTAGAAGTTAATAAGAAAAATGAATTCTTTTAAGTTCGTTCTGGCAATGCTCTTGGAGCATTCTCAATTGTTTTTTTTATGTATTTGTTATAAAATATAAGGAAAATAAATGGTAGCAAGAAAAAAGTTTAAATTTTTAGTTTAACGTCCCACAGTTATGCACCAAAGCTAAGAGAGACGGTGACGATAATGAACCGTGGAATAAGCAAAGTGAGAGGAAACTGGACAACCTTCAGAAAACCCACAAACAAACTATTTGTCCACCACAAAGCACACATGGCTGGGATCGAACTAGAGTTCTCACGCACCAGAGGTGAGCGATCTACCACTGAACCGCCATGAACCTCGGGAAGAAAGAAGAATTTAAGTCGATGGACTGTATTAAGGCTGGAAGACAGATAAGTTTAAAGCAACGTGGTGCACTTTTTATTTACAGCAAAAAATCGACCATCGTAATTATGGTTATGAAGGTCTAGAATATTTGTTATTTTTAACCAATTTGAGTTCGTTACAAGACGTCAAATAAATTAAAATCCTAATGTCAATCCCAATCGCAAACTATGTCAAATGAATTGTTCCAATATTTGTTAAACGACATTGTAAGTTACTGTCTGTTTATTTACTATATCTTTACCAAATGTCTGGTGTATTTTTTCATTAAAATTCGAGTTACGGGGTACCAAAGTTGGGGTACTTTTGGTCTCTGAGTTATGGATCACTTGGACTTTTGAGTTAAATTTTGGTTTAAAATATCTCATTGCTATTTAGTACCAAAATATGTGGAACGAATTCGTACTTAAACGTTAATTTGAGCACATGAAAATAAATGAAATATGGCTATGTTATAGGTGCAGTGAGCATTTATAATAAAGACTTGCTTTTAATAAGATCTTATTTGCAGTGGCGCAACTTGCCAATTCATAATTTAAATTTCCCCATCGTTGAACAACCTATAGCAATCTTTCTCAAACTGGTAGTCCGTTGACTCTATGGGGATCTGTAGAACAAATTTAGGAGGTCTGTGCCATTATTTACATCTAATTGATAAAAAATATAAATAATTCCATGGACCCTCTGTATGTACACTTTTGTTCAAAGAATCTTAGTCACCCACTTAGCTTCAGAAGGTCATGCTGTGGCAACTGTACATGGAAAATCTTAATACTTTAGCTCTAAATAAAGATTTCCATTGGTCAAAGAAAATCAAAATTCGTCTGATTTAGTTCCGATTAAGAGTGCAGGGCTTTTCCAAGAGATGTGGGTGGTCAAGTTTTTTTTTGAACAAGACTGTACGTACTGTATGTTGTATTCTTCTTCTTAATACATATGAAATAATAGGTGTGCTTGTTATAAGATTTTCGGATACAAAGGAATCACTTAGAGTTAAAAAAAAAATCTATATACAGATAGATCTTTTCCCGATCAACTCGCATGCTATTGCTATTTTTTTTTTTAATTTTCTACTTGAAGGGGATTGGGGGTCAAAATTTACGCAGAAATTATGCACAGTGAAATATAGTGCCTGTGGGGTATGCAACCCACATGTTCTTTATATCATCCGGGTTACATATCTTTCAAGGATAAGGTCCGCGTCTTGATACTTATTTAACGCATTTTTTTACTTTCAAAGATTTTACATAAACATTATCTTTTCCGTGCAAAGAACGGGTATTTCAGCTAGTATAACATACATAAAGATTTGTAATTTAATTGCAGTTAATATGGCTACCTACCTCTCGCCTATTATTACTACGCAGATACAAAAATTTAAAGGTGTAGAGTCTATACCTTGCCTTAAAATTAAGAAATGATCCGCAACTCTAAAATAGTGGGGACTAGGGGTGCACCGACGGGGGGTCCACTGGTTTCAGACCCTCCCCCCATAAAAGACTTCATAACTCAGCACATATTTGTACACTTCCTCAATAAAACTATAACAGGGAAATGATTAAGTTAAGTTGAATGAGTTGATTTTGAGTTTAACGTCCCTTTCAATAGCGAGGCTATATGAGACGGGACCTACTGATTAAAGTGGAATCCGAATCACATGGGTTACCGCCGGGAATCGAACTCGAGTCTCCCACGCCAAAGGCGCGTACACTAACCGCTTAGCCACGAAGGAGCTCCAGGGAAATGATTGATGTAGCATAAAAATGTAATCTTACACTTGATCTGTACTGTTTCTCTTATAAAATAGTTCTATCATTTTTTTCTGAAAATATAAGTGGAAGTATTTTACAATTACTTATTGTCTTATTTGGATGCAGAATAATACCCGTTCAATCCTACACAGAGGTAGTGGCCTACAGCATTGGATCTCCCCGAAGCTTGGACCTCTCTCAATAAAAAATTTCAGATGCGCGCATGGTAGGAACTAATGGTCTTGTATTTCATCATATATTACAATTTAGAACGGAAATAATTAAATGAGGCAATATTTTCATGTAAGTAAACCTTTGAAGTGCGAAGGATTAAAGTATAAAGATACCACGTTTTGAAACATTCGTTTACAAATTACAACTCAGAGAAATCCTCTATTAGAACATTCACGCCTAAACAAACCAGAGATGTTCAAAATTTTTGGTGTATTTAATTGTCAAAATATTTAACTAGATTGCAGTTGAAGAACTATCAAACTAACCTCATCTTGTCTATCTTCCAGAAAATTAACTCCTCGTTTCTTTAAATCTTCCAAATTCTTAAAATGAGATTAGGGAACTTTGTGCGTTGGAACTTCCTTCTTACCTCGCTGTATGAAGTTTGTGCTCCATAAATCTTATAAAAGCAGAGGAGAGTTCTGAAGAAAGCAAACGGAAAGAATTTTTAACCTTGAAAGTTAATTTTTGAGTTCTTGACGAGTTCTCTGCAACTCACAGTATTCGTCAAGGAGGACCAGACAAGACAAGGATGAGGAGAGGGGAGAAATTGTAACTTGCCGTCACTTGTGGAAAATTAATAGATTAGGCAGTAACAGGAAACGGTGGTAAATTGAACTAGCTTCTTCAAAATGTAAGTCTGTGGTGGTATATTCCTTGAAAATCGGGTATGATGTGTGAATGTGTGTGTTTCTGTGAGTATGCGGAGAGAGGGAATATCTTCTTCAAGTCCCAAAATGTGGTTTGGAAGGAGGGATGAACTGGAGCAGAAGAATGTTATCACAGTATGCAACTTGGAGAAAAGTCTGGGAAGTCTTTGAGGCGTGCTCAGCTGAATCAACAGCTAAAGCAATAGCAAAAACCTTTCTCTCTTCTCGTGTGCTCTGTCATATAGTACAGTGCAAACCGTTGCTTTCCAAAATGTTTCTGTGTCTTCCTCGCCGTGCCATAAGTAGCTACGTTGCTTTCTCTCTCTCTCTCTCTCTCTCTCTCTCTCTCTCTCTCTCTCTCTGTCTCCCTCTGTCTCCCTCTGCCTGTCTTTGCGTTTTCTCAAAAGGAGAATTACATTACGCTGTGCCAAATTAGCTTCCCTCTGCATCTAAAGAGGTGTTTTCGTGTTAAAAACATGGCGTGTTTTGAGGGAAGGTCAAGTGGCATATAATCAAGTTAGCTTTGGCAACTGTGGTTTTCACTTCACCCCCTCCCCCTCTATCTCTTCATTTATGGCTTTTTCAGACCCCTTAAGTAATGTTTCTTCATCGGGAGCATTGCTTAAACATCCATAATTTTCTAGGTAGCGCTTGTTAACGTTGCTTAAACACTACATCCATTCCACGCTTTCGTACTTTGGTGTTAGGTGCTTTTGCGTAGAATGTGGTGTATGAGAGACTGGAGTGTTTTCCGTGCGCGTCGTTCGACAGATAAAACCAGAAGTTGTGTAGTGGGGCTTCCACATTATCTTCCTCTCAGGGCGAGAAGCAATCTTCTTCCTCTTCACTTCAATTGTGTGTTTTAGCCTCCATAGACGCTTTGTACCGCTAAAAGCTAACACGAGCTGTCGAGAGATATGGTTTATAATATTTCAAGAGCGAGATGCATAACTCATTATTCTATGGCTGGTTTTGCCTGTGGTATTTCATGGACACACACGTTTATGAATGTACTTATAAGGACTAAGCAAACAAATAATTATAACTTAGAAATAAAATTAACCTACGTTACCCAGATGATATTTACTTACTGTACTGTTAATATCAGTACAGTAAAAATGTTTCGAAGTGCCATCCCCTCCAAAAAAGAAAGATCCAGCTTAACCACAACTTTTCTTATCTTCCTTTCTTTAAATGGGAACTACGCAAAAAGTACCAAAGTATTGTTATCTTACTACAATGTCCATTATGTTTAAATCTTAAAATATACTCTTGATAGATGGTAAAAAGGATCTCGTACTAGAAGTTTCAATTTCATCCGGTAGATGTCAACCACCGGAGGACGTTTGCTGCCCTCTAACGACTGAATGTGTAACTTCTACTACTTTGGCAAAAAAACAGAATTCAAAAATTCGTTCCCGATCAACAGTTATCGTGTGAAGTAAAAGACGGGATTTCGGAATTGCTACAGACCCCAGGACCCAACCCCTGTGTATTGCTGTGCCACAACATGTATATACAGTAGACCCAAATACAATGAACTTTATGACTGATGTTACAACACAGGGACACATATTAATCCTATCACCCTGTGACTGTTATTAGAACACGCGTGCACGTAGTAGTCCAATAGGTTTGTCACTGTTGGAATATATATATATATATATATATATATATATATATATATATATATATATATATATATATATATATATATATATACATATGTTAATTCAATAGATTTCCGACTAGTTACTACACGTGATTACACGCTAACCCAATAGATTTGTGACTACTGTTAACATGTAATGAATGCTAATTCAATAGACTTGTGACTAGTTATAACACATAGAAAAATATATACACATGCTAATCTAATAGACTTCTGGCAAACTGTTATAGCATGTGCACGTTTGTAGCTAATTCCTTGGTTATTCTCTTGTAGGTAACGCGGATAGTTAGTCAAGTAATCAAGGTAGATCTTTATCTTAAGTTGCTTGTTTCAGTATTGAAATGCGTGCATTTCTTGTTTTTTTCTTTTTCTTTCTTTTAGAATGTAACGAAACTAGACATATCAGTTAATAAATGGTAACATACAGAAAGACCAAACAAATTAACTAATCATCGTATAGGAATTAGTTTATGTAGGCAAATCAAATTTTGGGCATACGGAAACGTCAGTCGTTTTTCGAAGTTGAAAGAGGATTAATAGACAATAAAGTGGTACCAATTGTTAGAACGCTAAATTCATTCCATAAAACCACTTCTGGCTATCTCCTATCATTTCTGCTCTATGTACGTATATCAATATTAAAACCGGAAGTTAGAGTGGATTTTTATCACTTCCGGTTTTAGTAGAGACTTAAGGGTGGAGATGAAATGTATTTCTGGAATGGTTAATCGATTGTAGCATAAAAGAAAATTGTTTTACACATATCTCTAAATATTCCCAAATCAATGTCCACTCCTCAAAAAGTTCTGAATCCGCCCCTGATAGTAGACAGTTGTTTCTTGCCCTTCAACTTGGGAAAGTTATACTTACGTAAACTTTAGTGGACTCAACGATAATATGTCTTCATCACATTAAAGAACATAGCAAACCATGATGTTTAATATTTGTAACAATATTAATTGCTATTAAGAATTCTTAATTTATTTATTTACTTTTTTTTTTCAGGAGAAAGCATATCATCGAAGAAGACAAAGTATCGTACAAAGTCCATCTGAAGCTCACAATTCGATCCTTCAATAAGAGAGACATTGGTACATACACGTGTGTCTCCACCAATTCTCTTGGAAGAGCAGAAGGAACTGTTCGATTATACGGTAAGGTTTAATTTACTTTTCTATTTCTCTAACAAAAATTACATCATTATTGAGGTGCAATATTATCGCTGATGAAATGAGAATCTTCTTTCAGGACGATACCTATTATTCATTTATTTGTCGCTTCTTTAAGTTTTCCCGCAATTTCAGAAAGTTACTCCATTGTATAAGCCTCAACTAGTGGGAAAAGTATTTGAGAGCCTTTGCTGCGTGAAAGAAACTTTACTAATTACTTTCATTCAAATGATTTACAGCGTTGACCCACAAAAAATGAAGACCCACACTTCAACACACACATATACGAGAAGCTGCCGAAAAATGCGTAGCCCAACCCAGGAGTGCGGGTATTACAATGAAATTGTACAAATTTAAAGAACATGTATCTGCATGCACAAATACAAATTTTCGTATTAATAACAACATTCTTGTTGTGTTGATCATGCGTGCCTAACCAGCGAATTTCACGAATATCGAGGTCAGAATTATTATCAAATATTTGTTCCACTAAAAAAAGCCACTAAATCAAATTCATGAGGAAATCAGAGAAACACTGCGGGACTCTCTTCCATCATATAAAGTGGTGAAGAAGTGGATAGCTCATTTTAAACGTAGCAATTTCTCAACACATGATGCTCCACGTGCAAGAAAACCAAAAACTGAGACTTCCTCCGAAATCATGGATGAAATTCATGACACTATTATTGAAAATTGCATAATCGCAACAAAACGTGTAGATGAGATTGTGGGAATTTCTCGAGAATGCGTCGATAGCGTAATTCACATATGATTTGGGCATGCGCAAGCTCTCAGCAAAATGGGTTACCAAAAATCTATCAACAGATCAAAAGCATGAAAGAGTGAGAGCATCAAGATAAAATATCTCCCATTTTGACCGCAATGCCGACCAATTTCTGTCACAAATAGTAACCATGGAAGAAACACGGTTTACCGCTACGATCCTGAAACGAAACAACAGTCAGTGGAGTCGCGGCACTCAGATTATCCAGATCCAGCACATTCTTGATCCAGAACATACAGGGTTGTCCGTCCACCGACCCACACCAAGGTCTCACCACCTTCATAGGTCATCCATCACCTTGTTTGTTTCTCGGATCTTCGAACCATGGTAACGATTTCTAGGCATTCTCCACATGTACCCATGTCGGGGATCGTTGTAGTGAATTGATCGCGATTCATATTGAACATACCGCTATTTACCATTCTGACGTCTATAGTGAATGGTGTTTTCACTACTTGTATCGATCCTATTGGTGATAGAGAGCTAAGATAATATGTTTTGCTATTCTTCTTGCATATGCATGGGCTATTTTTTTAACATCCGTTAAGCTACCAGAGAAATTCTCAATCTTTAAGGACGTTTTTTCAAGAAAGCCACCTGAGGAGAACGAAGTGAAATGATGAAATGAATAAGACAAAATTGGACGTCGCTTATGCCCAACACTATGAGACAGATTGTCGTTCAATCATTGTGAACAAAGAAACATATCAAGTGTAATCGAAACGTCCGCCAAGTGTGGACTACGTAAATGTAATTCGATTTCTCCAGGCGGAAGGACTACTACAGCTGCAATTCATCCTCGAAAATAAGGAAGGATGATGGGGGAACTTTATAAATGTTGGCTGTCTGCACCAATGCTCCAGAGAGTTTAAAGAACTTACCTGTACATCACAAGAGAAGTCAAGAATGGAAATCTTTGGTGGCAGACAGCCTTGATGATTGTGTGAATCATGTGATTGGTGAAATGCGTAGATTATGATTTCCGAAGTGTCTAATCATAGAATTTCAGATAACTCAGCAGCCATCATCTGGAGAAACCGAATTACATAATGTAGTTCACACTTGGCGGTCGTTTCGATTACATTAGATATGTTTTCACATTTGCTATTTCACAGTGATGGAATGACAGTGTCTGTCTATCGCCGTGGGGGATGAGCGATGTCCAGTGAACAATCTGTCTTATCCCGTTTCGTAATCTTATTTAGTTCTGTTCTGGTGACTTAACGGAAGTTGAAGAAAAGATAACCCTCATACTTCCGCTCCAGTGAGGCGTAGGTACACCATTTACTGTGAAATGGAAGTACCAGGAGCAGCATAGATGTCCTGAGCGATCTGAGTCACACTATATAACGACGGGACAGTAATGTAATTTGTATGTATTTTACATCATTTGCATTCTTGCCCTTGTCTCTCATTAAAACTGTACCAGGAATTATAAGTCGTTACACATTACACATCCACTGGTATGTACATTGATGAAATCCTCGGCTAAAAATAATACTTTGTTTTTCCTATCTTGATTCAATATTTCGTTCTCGTAGCGATGGGTAATTTCAGAACGATTCGTTCCAAAAGAACGAATCCTTCAGTGGGATGAAAGGACTGAATCTCTTAATGGAACTGAATTGATATTTTGGAATCAAAAGACGTATTTTGAGTCAGTAGATTCCGTTCGTAGAAAACAGAGAACGGAACCAAACAACAGAAGAGTGTACCCAAGTGATGGATTGATATGGATAGAATCGAACAAAATTAATACTTCAAAACAGAAGAACATTGCTTCACTAACAAGGTACATGTAACGTTCCCTCTGGATTCGTGTAAAATTGAATCAAATGCAAAGTTCTCCGCGGTCCAATGTGTATTGTACTAATTTTAACAGCCCATACCGGTAATTTTCATATTTATGTTCCTTCATATATCCGGAATTCAATCATACACTAGTATAACCCTCTAACACAAAATTGATTTTAGTTTCTTTAGATGTAACTGGCCATGAATGTGGACATATATAAATCAAATTGGATCAAGTACTGCTTCTCTGACACATGTTACTCACCCTAGCCACCACCTTGGATCCGCCATATTGGATTCAGCTTTCGGTTTTCCAAATAGGAATAGAAACAAGTAATATATCAAATTCTTAAATATAAACTAATTATTTGCTGAGCAAAACTATATATTATAACACGTGTTGAATTTTAACGAAAATATATAGTTTTGCTCAGCAAATAATTAGTTTATATTTAATTATAACAAAGCAAAGCTTCTACTTATGGAAAATATCAAATTCTTGTACAATTTTCTCGGAAATTCACTGGTGTAGTAATTTTTACCGCAGTTTGTACCGTTTGCAAGGTATTGCATGTTAAATCCCTCCAGGCACTTCGCGAATAGGCACTGCAGAATAATGTAAATTACGCTCACGTTTTTGACGCGGACCAATCAAAACAATTTCTAACTGGAAAAATAGTGTAGGTATAAACAAACTCTTTACAACATTGGTGTCATAATCTATGAGTGTTTGTTATTACTTCCATGTCATACTATAACAAGGAAGTATTGTATTACGGTCAAATTGTACAGAGTGCGATATGAAGTGCATAAGGGAAACAAGAAAGAGATTATAACAAAGGATAAAACAACATAAGGACGATGCTAGACTAGAAAGAGAGAACAACGCAATATATAAACACATTAAAGAAACGGGACATGAGATAGATTGAAAAGGAATAAAAGGATTAGAAAGGGAGAAAAGGAGTGTAATAAGAAAGTGGAAAGAAGCCCAGTGGATTAAGAAATACGGGAAGGAAAAGTTGATGAATTGGTCTAGTGGACTTGAAATACATGAATTATGGGAAAAGATGATAGAGAAAATAGAAAGAAAGAATTAAAAGGATCAACACGAGCTGTTGGAGCAGGTGTACTACGGAGAGCAGCAGATGGGCAACAGCGAATAGAAAGTGTAAGTGACAAACACCTAATTAAGAGTTTCATAACACGTGCGCAAAAAGAAAAAATGACCACACTCAAGCCAATTAAAAGTTTCCGTTTTGTAAAGAGAAAGTGGGTGTGTCTTGCATTCAGATTGCATATAAGCTATCAAAATTGGATATTTCTCTCATAATGTGTCTGAGGAAGGCTATGTTACATAGCCGAAACTATAACACAAATATATAATCTTAAAATATATATACTGCTTTGAACAGTTGAAGTTTTATTACAATCTGTGTATCTCTGTGTGTGTACGTTCAGAGAATATTTCGTTAACGATAAATCACGTAAAACGTTACATATGCACACGGAACCCTGCACAATTTTCTATTTGGTTCAATATTTGTGAAGTGCCTGACACTTAACGTGCAATATCTTGCAAACGGTACAAACTACGGTAAAACTCACTACACCAGTGAATTTCCGAGGGAATTTTACATGAATTTGATGAATCACTTGCACCCATTCCGATTTCAAAACCGTAATTTGAATCCAATATGGCGGATTCAAGATGGCCGCTAGGGTGGATAACATGCGTCAAAGAAGCAGTACTTGATCCAATTTGTTTTGCATATATCCTCATTCATGTCCAGTTACATCTAAAGAAATTAAATGCAATTTTGTGTCCGAGCGTTATAGGCTAGTAGTGTGTGATTGAATTCCGGATATATGAAGGCTTATAAATATGGAAATTAACCGTATGGGCCGCTAAAATTAGTACAAAACACATTGGGCCGCGGAGAACTTTGCATTTGCATCAATTTTACACGAATACCGAGGGGATACTTCGTGAATGTACCTTGTAAGAACCGTATAATGAATCTACTGCGCATGTCTAGAAACTACCAAACCTTCTTTCTTTCCTTTTGTGTCTCTTGTTTGAATATAACAAACAATAAATCACAAAGAAATGGAACTATCTATGTGTGCCTCAAAATATAATAATCTCTCCTTGCGCACTTATTATCTCCTCTCCGAGCCAAATCTCTCTCAGTTGATAAGCATACTTCTCAATTGATAAAAGCAGTATCTTGTTGAACAACCATATGGGAATTCGGAATTATTCAATGTATCGTACTAAAGGATTCAATCCAGAGGATTCGACTCGAATCCTTATTTGGAGGAATCAAATTATAAAATCGAGGAAATCGGAATGATTCAACTTACCGGAATCAAAGAATTTACATCTGGAAGAACGAATTTTACTTTCAAATGGGTTGAAAAGAATCGATTCCGGAGAAAAAGTACTAAATTGACCCTCAATACATTCTTGTGTTATGTTCCTTTCTGTATCATTAAGATCAAATTTCAACGTTCTGTAACTCCGAAATCATGAAAGCGTTTGTGTTTTCGAGAAACGAATCACTTCTAAAGTTTGTCGATGTTGTTTCCAAACACCCTATATTCTCAGCAAAGGTGCTTTATTTTCATGGTCACAATACAAATTTTGTTACAGTAATTTAAATGAAAGTTAATTACTCTCTCTTCCCTACTTTCAGTTCTCCAGATGTAGAAAGCTATATATAACATCTATTATGAGATTAACCCATGACATTAAAGAGATTGTCACTCTGAAAACTAAAAGTAAATAATCCTATAAATCTCAGAAAAATATTTCCAGCGTATTCATAGCAAAAATATCACGTCAAATTTCACCAAAATTTCGTCAACTTCAAACTTTTATAGTTAAAAAGAATTCATGAAGTTTCATCAAAGAGAATTTAAACTTTCAAAATTCCCAACGGAGGTTTAAAAACGAAAGAAGCCAAAAGTGAAACACAAGATAGGAAGAAAATAAGAGAAATTAAGACGAGTAAACAAATAAACAGTTTGGAATAACTTTTCGCTCTGAGGCATAATTGGAGAAGTCAAGTTGACAACATATATCGTTACTGAAAAGCTGAAACTTTCAAAAGTTTGATCGTCGGTTTTATTACCAAACTGTATCTTCTGAAAGGACTGTGTCAATGATTGCATGAACTGTAAAATATATCTCTTCCTGGTGGGTTATGTTGGATAAATATATTTATATACATGTTGTTTCTATTGGTATTGCAAACATACAGTAATTAGTAACTAACTTTGATTAAGATTAGTTTTAACATATACATTAAACACACACACACACACACACACATATATATATATATATATATATATATATATATATATATATATATATATATATATATATATATATATATATAGTTTTAACATATATATTGCTCTGAAAAGAAGCATTCCCTCCGATAACTGTGCCTTTAATTGAATCTGATACAATTTACTACGAGGAAAACAAGAGAAATACTGAAAAATCAACATCATCAATCCTGAAAATTCAAAATTAGCCTTTAACGGGAAAAAAATTGTCCAAAGATCAGACAATCGATACCAATTGTTTGATCTTATTGAGTAAAACAAAATTATATGGATTACTGAGAAAGGTCATGCGTAGATTTCAAGAAAATTGAGGAAGACCGAAGTTGTTTTGTACACTCAAAAAAAAATATGCTGGACGGAAACCACACCATCTATTAAGGTGAGATTATACTGATCGCAAGGATTCGTGAAGTTTGACCTAAATCTACCAATTTCAGCACCCAATAGAAAGTGATGGTGTGTCTCAGTGGTTAACTTCCCACCCATAAAACTTTATCAGTCTCGTTTCTTGCGCTATACGGAGAACATCTCCGGAATCCCATTTTTCATATTTTATAAGTTCTTTTTTTTTTAACTTTTGTAATTATTGTAAAAGGGAAATTCAAGAACAAAATGGAAATTTCTGCCTCTCAAGATGGGATTTTTGTTAAAGTTTCAGGTTGGCATCACTAAATAAAGCCACATATTGAGATGTAATTGTAATTGAACTATACACTATTCAATCGTTTCACTATGCCAGTAGCAAGACAACAATATACGGTATGACTAATGGGATCACAGTTGCCAACTTTTCTGAAAGAAAAAAAAAACGGGACGTGATAATCGGTATTGGAGCCCCCTTCCTACCCATCCTCCCCGGAGACGACTACACTTACGGTGAGTCGTTAAAAACAATGCAAATATTCAGCTGAATAACACGAACCTAAATGAATGCGGCACCTTATTTTCTTATTTCCTCACACACTGCTCATCATTAGGTATAAGCAATATATGCAACAAATTCAAACCAAAACAACTGCAATTTATTTAATATAAATAAAGTTCAGAGAGAAAACTATATAGAATTTGTTAAATTGATTCTATACATAAGACTGTGCGTGCAAAAGAATAAGTTATTCCTTCGTAAAAATGGTCCAGTAAAATATTAATTAACTTCGAAAATCGATAAATCGGGACATTGTGCGTCCCGACGAGTATCCAGTCGGAACGCGGGACAAATAAGTCAGAAATCTGTACAGTCCCGACAGAATCGGTACGGTTGGCAACTCTGAATGAGGTATAACGCAAGATTATGATCAACACTTACAACTTTAATTTTTGTTTAAGAATGAGGTTGTCCAAAGATAAGACATCCATAGATCATATTGAAATCTTTCTTTCATAAATCTTTTAGTTTAACGTCCCACGATTATGCTTGGTGGGGAAAAATGAAATGAAATCTTTAAGGTTTACGTCCCGTGGTTATGCCGGCTAGTAGGGACCTGCACGGGCCGGGCTTGGTCGGGCCGACACTGACTTCTCTTCAGGTCGGGCCGCGCTGGGGCCGATTAATTGCAATTCTTTAATAATTATTGACTTTCGTTAAACGATAATTAGAATAAAGGCAAACGTTGAAGAAGTGTGTCCGTGAAAAATGTTACAAAATGAAACTTTTAAAATTTACCGGGCCCGGGCCGGGCTTGGGCCAAGAATTTTTAAAAACTTATCGGGCCGGGCCGGGTTAGGGCCGAAAATCTCCAAAACTTTTTGGGCTCGGGCTGGGCCGGGCCTAGGTACATTCGAGATGGATTGGGCTCGGGCCAAAAAAATTCGGCCCGTGCAGGTCTCTACCGGCTAGGCTAAAGGAAACAGTGATGAAGAGAAATGAATGCAATGAATGAAGTAGGGGGAAACGGGAGAACCCCGAGACAACACATAAACACGGCGTTTCTCCACCACAAGGTTAACTTGGCACGATGTGGGATCGAACCAACGACCCCATGCACTAGAGGTGAACGTTCTACCACTGATCTACCGCGGGAAGATTTGGCGGAATGAGAATATCCCGGTGGTATGATGAAATAGAAAACAGGAGTACCGTAATAAAACTCACGGACACGATGTTGTCCACCACAAGCTTACTTCACCAGGGATCGAACCAGGGACCCCACCCACCAGAGGTAAGCACTCTACCACTGAGCTACCATGTTCTCCCATAGATTACATTAAGCTGAACAAAATCACATGCCCGAAGTTGAATTATCATGCGTAGATTTCGAGAAAATCGAAATAAACGATTTTTTGGCGTTAAAGTATATCTTATTTGTTGCTAACTTGGTGCAAATGATATTTTTTATTCTGCTGAAATCGTGTTTTATATTTAATAATTCGAACTATTTAGTAACAGATTGTATCGATTGTTGTTCCCCCTTCTAACAGTGATGCCCCTACTACTTGTAGGTTAACTAAAACCTCAGATTTCAATTCTTCTGTTATTATGAAAAATTCACATTCTTTCACTCTGAGGGATACTTTCTTCGTTTGTTTATAAATGGGTAATCATTGTCATTCACACAACTGCTCTGTTGAAAAGAGGTTTTTGCTTGGCAGTTAGCAACACTATTCTCAAGCCATTTCAGTATAAGGATTTTATTTTGTTTGTTTGAAGTGATGTTTAGCAGCTAGGCTATATGAGATGTGGCCCTACAGCGTAACGTGCGACTCGAACCACATGAGCTCCTCCTTGGAATCGAACCCGGGCCTCCTACGCCAAATGTGCAGTAGTAATGGCGGCAGCTGAGCGAAATTTTGTGTCCCTGGGTTCCTGGTCCAGTGGCCATGGTCCCTACCCATGGGTCATCACCAGGGGTGCATAGCAGGACCACCCTCTCTAAATGTTGGCAGGGGTCCCTTTGTCCATCCCTAAAATCTACAGAGGTATATACATACAATGGTCCTATATTACCATACCAGATTTTTAAATTTTGCAATTTCCAAAATTTAAGAGGTGGTACTAGGTACCCTGCCAAAATTTAGGGGCTGGGTCAATGTACCCTTGCCAAAATATATAGAGGGTGGTCCTGTGCACCTGTAGCCATGGCCCCTGGGCAGGGACCGTGGCTCCAGGACCAAGGTCCCAGTGGCACAGAATTTCGATCAGCTGACACCGTTACTGCTGGCGCGTACGCTAACCGTTACGCCACGAGGGAGCTCAGGATTTTATTTAAGATAAATCACAGCACATCTGAAAAAATATACAAAGAATTTTTTTTACCATTAAAACTCTTTCTTATGAATACAAATAAATATTCTAGACTCCAACTGCGATGCACCTAAACGTCAATTGCATTGAAATATGAGGACATAAGTTGAATTGAACATATTACAGCCTCCAGTTCTCCATATTCATGCAATGTTATGGGAACACAAAGTCATTTAAATAGTACAGATTGCAATTTTTTGGCATCAACTACAATCAATTTCACGGAAATGTTAGGAAATCAATGTTTTGAATAACCCAGATTGTAACTTTCAAAACAAAAGTAAGAAAAGCAAACTTACTGTGATAGGGCTTAGATGGAAGGAAGAATATAGAGAGGAAACTATTACTTTTGGTGCACGTTATTACAGAGCACAATTCTTCCCTTAAGATGAAGTAAATAATGAGGCTTCGTAGTGTATGAAAACTTGTCAATTTGCGACGTATACTGGCTACATCTGCCACAATAGTTTATAACCGCTACCAGGTTACAGAAGTATTTTTGTGGACGTTCTGTATATTTCGTAAAGACAGTGATTATTATTTTCAATTTATACTATATTCTGCGACGCAAATAAGTTCTTGCTTCGGTGGGAATTGCTTCCTTCCCACGCAACTGGACAAAGAAGTCTTTCATTGTTTTTCATATATATATTTAAAACATTGCTTTTTGGTGAGAACATTTCAGTGAGTGACGAATCTTCTCATTGTTTCTCCCTGATTTATTATATGCACAGTATATATTCTGCAGTTATTTGGAACTAAATTAAGTGTTTTCTTTAATCATTTACGGAAATACTAGCTGACCAGGTGTTCGAGTGACCAGAGTGACGCCAGTCACATTGCTTTTGCAGTTCCTTATCTGTACTTTCTCACGCCCGAGTTATCGCAATGTCTCGTGCATCGTGGCCAGTGGACTAACATTAACATAAATCCTTTACCGTATTCTGTTTGTATGTGCATACAGGTGAGTTAACTTAGTGTTTTTGGAATGAACTGCCAACACTCTTCAGTCAACCATTGCAGCTCTCATCTTAAACTTTTGAGCTCGGGGAGTTTAACTCCGGAATTTTGTGCAGCCACCACGCACGTTGCGTCGGGAATTAAGTCTGATTTTGTGTTAAGGGGCACAAGCTATTAGCCGGCGAAGGATGTTTTCTTACGGCTAGCCCCAACTAGTGAAGTCCCAGGTTCACAAACCTTGTGCGCCTAAAAAGTTATAAACGCGCCCTCCAACATTGGCATTCTACTTTGGAGACTTTCTTTTTTAATTTGCTGAAGACTCATCTTAACGCTTCAGAATTGTTGTGCGCAGCAACTGGATTTCTACGCGGGATTATCCTGGCAACTTTTCCCCCAGTGCTAATTCCCCAAGTGCGTCAATGGTGTGAGAGAAGCATTTGCAGTGAACTCTGAATTATAATCTTCTATATAAAAGTGATAAAAAGGGCTACAGTGTATTAAAAGGGCAAAGTGTTATTTTAGTAATGAAGATTATTATACATATACTATGTTAAGTGTTGTGTTCATTCCTCTTCGTTATTTTTTTTATATAATAGTATTCTAATAAATAAGTATAGTGTTATTTAATCGAGTGTGTTTTCGTTGTTTGTGTGAATGATGTTTGTGTGTGTTATGGTCTGGATGACCGTCTGATCGTCCATGAGGTTTTCTGGATGAGACATCCGAACCTCTCGGCGCCTAATGCTCATCTCATCATTGAGACCGACGAGCGATTTGGAAACAATTTGTAACCCCTTCTTGGAGAGGTCCTTCATCGTCCTATCCAGGTAAGTTCAGGTCTTAGGAGAATACTTGTTGGTAAAACAATGAACCACGAACAGCCACCAGACACCCGGGTGGTTACAAATAAATGGCAGCCAGAATAGCGACCCGAACACCAAGTTGGTTACAAGTTGATAATGTAGAATATCTGACAATGATAAAGTCATGTTGGATGTCTAAAATACTATATCAACGCACAAGGAGACTATCCAACGCTCTACATTGTCGTATTGACCCTCATCACTGGTCTAGTGGTCCTTGCGTGTGCCTTTTATAAATGAGATTCCAGATTAAATTCCCGGTGAGAGAGCTTGAAACGCACTACAGGGGCTCAGATTACAGTTAAAGCTGTAAGTCTGGTCATATGAAGTCTGACAAAAACACGTAAATGTCAATCAACCATATGAAATCATTAAACATAGTTGGATATTTAAACGCAACACAAAACTAAGTTTTGGACGATTTTCGGTCACCTATCAACCTTTGATAAAAGAACTAAACGTTCTCCAATTACGTTGTATCATTAAGCGTAATTGAAGCTTTAATTGGGTACAAAACTAACTTTTGTACTATTTAGTTATTTGTACATAGCCTCTCACAAAAGGACGGAAGTACCAGTCAATCACATTGTATCATCCAACGTACTTGAAAATTTAATTGGACACAAAACTAAATTTTGGACGATTTACAGTCATTTGTATAAGGCCTCTCACAAAAGGCCATAAGTACCTACCAATTACACTGTATTAATAAGCGTGCTTGAAGATTTAATTGGACACAAAACTAAATTTTGAACGATTTACAGTCATTTGTTTATAGCTTCTGACAAAAGGATGTAAATACCAATCAATCACATTGTGTCATTCAAAGTACTTGAAGATTTAATTGGACACAAAACTAATTTTTTGGACGAGTTAGAGTCAGTCGTATATAGCCTCTGATAGAAAGGACGTAAATACCAATCAATCACATTGTGTCACTCAACGTGCCAGTTCTTCCAGATTTAAACACAGACACAAAATTAAATTTTGGACAACTTAGTGTAATGTATCATTAAGTTTAATTGAAGATGCATATTCGTTTTGGACGACTTATTGTCAATCTAAAGCATTACCCTTTGATGAAAGGACATAAATACCAATAGTAATACAATACAATCACAATCAATCACATTGCATCACTAAATGAACTTGAAGACTTAAACAGACACAAAACTAAGTTTTGGACGTCTTGCACCTTTTTGTATATAGCTTCTGACAAAAGGACGTAAAAACTAATTGTACCATTCAACCACATGAACTAAATATTTTAAATCATATCAGATTCCTTCATTTGAGCTAAGACAAGTCTTCTTATGTATATATTTAGTAACTCATATACAAAACACTGTAACAATAATTTAAAAATATAATACGTGAATCAAGACTAATACTCCATAATTGGAGTCTGAGGTCGCATATAATCTTAAAATAAACTTCAATATTGTTAACTATTTTAAGAAGATAATACAATAATACATAATTGTATTTCTTCCCCATTATCCGCAAATGAAATTCGCTAACGAAAATAAGGTAGGATAAGGATTAATATTATATAATGGTACGTCTGTCAGCTCCTTCCAAAGCAACAGATTGAAAGGAAGAAGATATGTAATAAATCTAAAATGGGATCCCAGTTAACAAATCCTTCCATTTCAACCAAGATTTTTGTTGAAAGAAAAGAGAGAAAGAAGAGAAAGAAAAATGTCCAAGTACCGTTGTTGACTAATTCAATAAGCCACGGATGCAGGAGCCGAATCAGAGATTCTCCTTCGATACGACAACGGTAGAGATTTCCTTATCCAATATAAACTAACGCATTTTGAGAAGATTGGGGCTAATTTTATTTGTTTGGAAGGTCGACATTAAATCCTTCGGTGTATATGTTCAGTGTGTGTGTGTGTGTGTGAGTGAGTGAACTTTCTTCCTTCGAGGTGGTCTCTTCCTTTTAGGTTCTGTTTCTCCATCTTGCCTCTTCTTCCCCAACCAACCCCTCAACATACCCACTCCCTCATCCTTAGTTTCACCTGATGGAAACTGATGTCATTTACAGTGATAGCTCTCTCAGCGATGCGATACGATGCGATCGATAGCCTGAAAAACACGCGCTTCACTCTCTTGCAATTTATAGCAGGCGTGAGATTCAAGGCAAAACTCTTTCGAGACTCTTTCACCCATCCTCGAAAACCTGCGTCTTCACCCTCATGCCATTTTGCCTTCCGTCCTGAGACCTCGCGCACACACACAGAAAAGTACTAATCCAGGCTTTCGACTTCTTCTTCGTCGTCTCCACCAAAAGAGTCAAGGATCGGTTGGGTTACACACACACACACACACACACACACACACACACACACACACACACATACACATATATATATACCATTTCAGAAGGAATAAGGGGTAGTACTAAGGGTTTGAAAATCGATTCCATTGTAGTTGGAATGCAGCGTCCTCTGAACTCAGGACCTTTTCCTTCCGG